>NW_027122277.1:0-300099 GCF_030686945.1 Centruroides vittatus | reverse complement strand
ATTTAAGAAGGCGACCAGATATACTCAAGGTGGGTTCTTTAGTAGTTTATAAACAACTCTCCAATCTCCTCCTCTAGTCGCAGATATAGTGCAAAATTAGCACCCAAGTGGTCCGGGCCATACGAAGTCTCCAAAGTGATATCACCGGTCGTATACGAAGTACAAGATCCCCATACTAAGGCCAGTTTTGGACGACATCATATTGCTAACCTCAAAAGGTATAACTTATTCCCGAGGAGAAGCACGCAACCACCCCTAGCAACGACAGATAGGGGCAACGGGGGATCGCCGACGAGGGATCCTGCCGCTATTTCACCACCTCCAGCAAGAGTCCGTACGTCCGGAATCATTCATCGACGACTTCGTCCAGTTCAACGAGTGGATTACCGTCAACTTGCCGGTATGAAAAAGAGGTCTAAAAGATAGAGAAGGAAACCAATAGGTGAATATAAAATTTTCTTTCAGGCGGTCGTTCGACCACCCATTGTAAATCCAAGGAAACCCTAGAGAGGGAAAGGAATTTTGGTTTGGGGGGTTTAAAAAAAAAAAAGTAACATTTTTCCTGATGACATGACGGACATAATTACTGACAAGAACTAAAACTAGTAACCACTAACTCAACTGACCGTCAGTCCATATCAGAAGGAAAAGACGCTATAATAATAGAAAAAAAAAAAGTTTGGGATTAAAGTGCTCCCTAATCACGCAGATTGAAGTAGCGTGAACAATGATCAGCAACCTTGGATCGCGTGCGAATCTATGTCAACATTCCCCAAATGTAAAGTAAATATTTAAGATAGCTTTAAGTGATCAACGAGTTGCTCTTACTTATGTAAAAGAAAACAAAATTAAACTTTGTATGGGATGATTTAGTTGTGATTCTGGCAGCAACTGTATAAGGAAGGCGCAATTGGAAAGCAGAGTTGATTTCGAAGTAAAAATTAGAGAAATAAATTTCTCTTTATTTAAAGGGGAAGGGGTGTAAGGAACTGAGTCCGAACGTTATTTTTATTTTATTATTATTTCCGTTTTATTATCTTTTGTTTGGGGTTTATGTTTATTTAGGACGAAGGTTCCCCACCACTCTCTTGTTAGTAATGAAAAATGAAGATAAAACAACTCACGGAGAAATAAGCGCCATAGGAAACATCTTGCGCACTTGCGCTGCCCGGCGGAAGTAACAGTCCGCAGAAAAAAAAATGGAGGGGGGAGTCCCCACAATCACTAGTAGAGAAATACTTGATAAACCGTCTTAAACATCCCAGAAAATTATGATAAATATTTTGTAAACGGTTTATAAGCTTTGTCGGAAACTTAAAGCTGCCAGAACAGAAAGTTAATGTTAGCAACTAAGTATGTAAATAAGAGGAGTAACCCAGCTCAAGTGTGACGTCACCTCACAGTATAAAACCCGTACGTTAACCGAAGAAGGAGAGGTGAGTTCCAAACCGAGGTGAATTCCAAATCGAGGCGACTGTGAGAGCGAGGTAGATTCGAAAGCGAAGTATTTTCTGATAGAAGTCCAGATTGATAATTGGACGATCCAAGGTGTTAAAGAGGAGTTCGATTGACGATTTGACGATATCGAAAGGATTGAGGAAATAGTTTCTTCGTATAGTGAGGTGATGGATAGACGTTTAATTAGTAAGAGATTTTGTTCATAGTTTCTAAGTATTTGATTTGTCGAATTTCAAAGGGGAATTAATATTAAGTTAAGCTAAGTAGCTAAGTTTATTGTCGGGTTGACTTGTTGATTTTCGTTAATAAATTTTGTTTGAATTATTGATATTTGTACGTAGTACATTCTAGTTGCTAATTAAATATATTTGAACTTTTGATTTGACTTGGTATTTATCGTTATTATTACTAATCTTTCGGTGCACGCTTAAAAGCCCAGGCCTGGCAAACTAATCTCGAATCCACGTAAAGTACCCGTTAGGTTAACGGAAGTTTCACCGACCGTAATTATAGTCGGTTTCCTAAGATACTAAAATTAAGTACTTTACACAGTGACAACATTGAGTTTCAATTTTTTTCAGTTTAAAATGTACATACCTTTTCTTTGTTTTAAATCAAATTGTGGCTTTTCTTACCTATCTGTTTACTTCATAAGTGAGTGTTCTCGAAACAGACCTCTAAACTGCAGTCATTAATTATTTCCCCTTCTAACCCATACTCATGATTTTTCGAGTTGATTACATAGCATTAAATAAAAAAACAAGCATTTGGGCCATTGAAAATTTTTTTTTTAATTTTCAGATGCTTTTTAAGTCTCCAAATTTTGTAGCTAATTTGTAAATAATCTATAACTAATTTGAATTAATAAATATTGTTAATAATTACTCATGTTGTTTTAATTCTCCTGGACATGAGTTTTTTGGCCCGTTAAATAATTATGTTATTTATACATAGTTAGATATACAGGGTGTTTCAATACAAGGTGCACTCCCGCGAGCTATTGATAGATTAGCAAAAAATAACTCTAAAAATCTTATATCAATCATTCTTCCATGATAAATTTTCCTGCTCCCCAAAAAAAATCACAAAAGTGAAATTTTAAAATCAAATTATCAGCCATACTGTGCATTTTTATAACTTTTTTCATATTTACGAACAAATAGTACCACAACTTTTAATTTTTTTTTTATCAATTGCAATGTATATTATATTTTAAGTTACTAAAAATCTATCTTGAAAAAGTTTCGAAAAATCAATTTGTT
Source organism: Centruroides vittatus (assembly GCF_030686945.1). Taxonomy (NCBI): domain Eukaryota; kingdom Metazoa; phylum Arthropoda; class Arachnida; order Scorpiones; family Buthidae; genus Centruroides; species Centruroides vittatus. The sequence goes on along the minus strand of NW_027122277.1, from coordinate 297,379 downwards.
TAGGTATGGCTTGTATGGAATGAACTCAGCTGCAAATATCAAGAGTTAGGTCTGGAAATTTATTTTCTTTATGAGCCTATATCTCAAAAACTTAATAAGTAATTTAAAAAATAAAAAAACAGTTTTGAACATATATTTTGCTTATCTACCCATAGCTCACGGAGTGCACCTCGTACTGAAACACAGTGTATAAACATAGTATATACAGTCAAACCTGTTTTTATGCGGGGGATAGGGACCGCATTAAAAAAAACGCATAAAAAAAAATCTCACGAAACTTCACGAATGGCTGTAAATAATAGTTTTCGCAACACAATTAAAAAATATTTTTTTTTATGCGGTCAACAGGGACCGCATAAAAAAAGTCTCACATAGAAACTAACTCTAAACCGTACGAAATAGAATTTATTGACAACAGATGTCAGCACTTGACTGCATCGTCTGGTCTATCGTCTGTTTTACATATTTTTGTCCAGGTGGTGTTTTGTTGACTTAAAAAGTAAATTATTTCATTTTTCGCATATTCATGCAATAATATTACTATAATAAGTGCATTTATGCTATAATAAGTTTATTTAGCTATAATAAGTCAACGTAAGACATGACGAATCGCACAAGACTAGTCGCCAACTATACCGCACAAATTAAAAATTCGCATTAAAAAAATTGCACAAATAAAAATCGCACATAAAAAGAGCGCATAAAAACAGGTTTGACTGTATTTCACACCTCCCCCTCCCCACTTAGACTATGTCTACGACAACAAGTCGATTGCAACATATTTTTAAGATAAAAAAATAGATCTTACGTACACAAAAGTTGGCCACCCCTAGTATATAGCACTTGCCACTCAGAGTTTTTCATTTCTGAATGGTACTTTCTTAATAAGTGCCTTCCAGTAGCCGAGTGAATAAAACCATCAAACACTGGTAATTAGTTTGTCATAGTTTTTGGGTATGGCCAACAGGCTGGCCACATGCAGGAGCAAGATACTACTAATTTGAAATGGAGAGCATATATTTTATTATTATTAAAAATTCTCAAAGTTGATTACTTGATCTCCAAGACAATTTACAAGAAAATTATGTACAATAATTAATACAATACTTTCTAAAAATTCTATAAAAATTAAATAAAATATTTCTTTTTTTCCAAATTGTGCTTTTTATATCAATATCTAAAAATTAGCTGTCACAAAAACCCAACACTTAAATGATATGTATGAATTTTGGTATCACTTAATGTGTTTTAGATAAAAGTTTATTTAAAATGTCTAACACAGAAATAATTAGAAATTATAAATATACTTCAATTAAAATAAAATGGGATTACTTAATATACAACTATATATTCAGAATTTTTTTATTATTAACTAGCTGTGGCTCCAAATGTATCTATTATAAATGTATAACAGTCCCCATGGGGAGATTTCAAAAAATCCTTTCTTAGTGTACATTCTCTTGACGTACCCTATTAGAACACAATCAAAAACGCAAAAAACCACATCTAAAATAGAATAATATAAGACCAGTTCTTCCTGGTAAGCCTTAATTTTGTCCCTCTCTGCCGTGGGGGGATTTTGACATCTATATAATATAAAAACATGTGTATATTCGAATGCAACATTGTGTCAAAATTTCAAAGCAATTGGTTTCCGAGATTTAAGATTTTAAACAAACATTTACATTTTTATTTATATAGATTTATTCATAAATTTTAAAAAATTTTGCATTTCTTCACATAAAAAATAGAAAAAAAAACACAAACACTTATTGATAATCTATACGATATTATATCAAAATTTAAAAAAACGAATTTCCTTATTAAAATAAAAAAAAAACTATATCAATATATTTGTAAAAGAAAATGGAAAAAATGAAAACTATAATGTAAACAAGAAAAATGTAAAAAATAAATATTCATATTTTTTCTTCAAATGTATCTAACACAAAGAAAACTTTAACTTGTTAAGAAAATAATGCATGATACTAACAAAATACTTACACTAATTAGTTTTATAATAGAAGTAAAGCCAGCAACATCATTTTCTGCAATATACAATTGTGAAAGATGTTCTCCAGATTTTGTAACAAGATGACGAAGTGAAGCAGGTGATACTGGACTTGTTGTACTGCTATGCCTCTATGAAAACATTTATTTCAGGATAACAGATTTATAATCATTAGAATATTTAAATATTGTCATTCAAAAGTCATATTAATTATTATTATAAATCACTATTTTAAAATTAAAATAAAATAGCAACTAAATAAATAAATATTCAGTTAGAAAATTGATTAGAAACTTTAAATTAATATTTAAACTAAAGTCAAGATGAAAATAAGAATTGAAATAATGACTAAAATAATTAAAAAAAGACTAGATCAAAACAAGAAATCTTAATATTTGAATTTAAGACCAAAAACCTCCAATTTTTTTTTTACCTTACATGTTCCTGATAAATCAATATTTGAAAGTTTAGAACATCGATCTGCTATTAAACGTATACAATCAGCAGAAATTTTTATACACCTACTCAAATTGATGGTTGATAATAATGGACAATGTTCAACTACAGCCTAAAAATTAAGGATAAAAAAAAGTTCAGTTAGATCTTAATATTCAAAATTTAATTGCACATAAAAATGAGCATGCACAAACATTTTTATACTTTAAGATACTTTTACATAAGATTAATTGGATAGTGAAAAGTTTAATGATATTTTTGTATGTATATTTTACATGTAAAGTCAACAATATAAAACAAAATGATTGATATAACAGTAAATTTGGTTATTTGCAAGTTTCCTAATTTTAAATAACAAAGTTTTTGAAGTTAAATTACTAAAGATATAAGTAAACTATAATTGTAAATCAATAAATAACCAGCTGATAAAGAGTATTTTATGCTGTTGCTTTTGGCTGGTTATTTATTGATCCTCCTTTATAATATTAATACATAAGTTATGATTTATATTAATATATAAAATATATTATTAATAGAGGAGGAAAAGTGTGAATTAATCGTTCTAAGAATTGATGAAGTATAAAATAATATCTATATTTTATCAATTAAATAGCATTTATTTCATACGTAATAAAAAAAGGAAATTTATTATAATAAAATAATGAAATACAACTTACTTCAATACTTCTTTGTGTAAGAGATGCACCCCAACCAGAAAAATTAAATTCTCTGGCAAAGGATACCTGTTTTACAGAACATAATTTTATTAGTTGAAATTCTGAGAAATGAATTCTGCCCCAAGACAAGTCTACATTTTCCCAAAGGGATGGACATTGCGCAACTTTATACCATAGTCTACAAACTTTTGACATTCTGTAAAATTGAAAACATTGTTTTAATTTAATATATAATTTAATGACAGAAAACTTTTTATAAAATACCTTGGTAAAAATGGTATAGCTCCATCAGTTATGACAACGTATGAAAATATCTTAATTAAGACATTTTCAGGAACATGACTTCCCCAAGGACCTTCTTCAGTGACAACAAATACATCATTACATAAATTATTTTCTATACACAATTCCATTTCTTTATTTTTAGATTTTTTGTGTTTTTTCTTCTTCTTCTTAGGTTCATTAAGAGAAAGCAAGTTATCGTGTTTCTTTTTCTTTTTCTTCAATTTTCTCTCTTCCTTATCTTCTAGCTTCTTTTTCTTCTTTTTAGCCTTTTTTGATTTATGAGAGTGTGTTTTGCCAATTTTTGCTTCTTTATTATCATGTGTTTGTATATCTGGTAACAATAATGAAAAAGTGACTCTTTGATGAACATTATCTGAATTATTCAGTTGAAAAGGCACATCTTCAGTTTGGTTATTTTTATTGTTACTGTTTCCAATATATTCAGTACAGTTTAAGTTAGATGGCAATATGCTACAGCTAGATTTATCCATTAACAGCTCCATAGGATTTGGATGTGAATTAACTTGGGGTTTTTCTTGCCTAAATTAGTAAATAAAATGTATTAAAGCCAAGCAATTACTGGAATAAATTGGACTACATTACTACTACTAATAATTATTAAATACAAAGTAATTTGGCACTACAGATAGACATTAGGCACCATTTCTTATTAAATTTATTAATTATAATTAAATTAACATTTATTAAATAATTTAGAAATTTCTGAAAGAAAAGAATCAGCCTGGAGCAGGACATGAACCCATTACTGTCATTTACCATGCGGATGCATTGCCACTTATGCTATACAGACCTCTGTCTGATCCTTTGCTTCCAGACATTTAATTTTGATATGACCATATTATTTATTCATGGCACCAACTGGGGATGAGTCAGTGCCTATGGCTTATAAATCACCCATTAATGGCCAATCAACTGTATTCAACAAATCATAAATTATGTACAATAATGATGTTAATGATGTATTTGTTGTAATGCTTTACCCTGCGATAAGCTCAAACATGTTTATACAGGTCTGTGCAACATTAGTGAGTAGTGCATTTTATTGTTACTGCGTATTGAGTAATTGTGTATGTATTGAGTTCCTGCATGTATTTTGAATAGTGTTTAATTATTGTATGCATGATGAGTAAAAGAAAAGCTTACAGTGTGAAAGAAAAGCTTGACATTATTGCTAAATAAACAACAACTAACACGTTATATATAAAGACCAACAACTGCCGAATTATCGGGCTAGCAAATGGCTATAGTAATATTAATAATTTAAGTTAATTTGGTACTAGAGTTAGGCGTTAGGCACCATCTCTTGCTAAATTTAATAATTAGAATTTTAATTAAATAATTTAAATAAATTTAGGCTTAACTGGAAGAAAAGAATTGGCCCGAAGCGGGATTCGAACCCGCAACTTCTGCTATCCGTGCAGACACGTTACCAGTTACGCTACCCGGACCTTCGGTCCGATCCTCCCCTTCCATTTCCGTACGGTAATCTTATATCAACTGGACGGGGATCAATTGGGTCGTACGGTAATCTTATATCAACTGGAAGGGGAGGATCGGACCGAAGGTCCGGGTAGCGTAACTGGTAACGTGTCTGCACAGATAGCAGAAGTTGCGGGTTCGAATCCCGCTTCGAGCCGATTCTTTTCTTCCAGTTAAGCCTAAATTTATTTAAATTATTTAATTAAAATTCTAATTATTAAATTTAGCAAGAGATGGCGCTTAACGCCTAACTCTAGTACCAAATTAACTTAAATTATTAATATTACTATAGCCATTTGCTAGCCCGATAATTCGGCAGTTGTTGGTCTTTATTATTGCTAAAGTAAAGAGGTGAACCGTGTTACATCGCGCCGCTCGGTATAACGCAGTTCACCTTATAAAGCGGGTGTTGTTTCCCGCCCGACATGCACGTTATATTGGGGTCCACTGTATCACACTAACCTTAAGAAGCTATGCAAAATTTTAACTTATCACAAATATTTTTGGTCCCCTTAGGACCTTCTTCAGGTGGAATTCCTGTAAAGAAAACCTTTTTGTTCTAATTTCCGTCTCAGATGTCTTCCAATTTTTCAAATTTTCTTCTAAATTTAAACATATAACGATGTGTGCATGCGTTAGTGACCATAATGCCAGGTCATACATAACCTGTCACGCCCTCAAAAGTTGTTTTTCATCCTTAAAATTGATTGAGAGGCCTTGGCATTCTGCTTTAAAGATCTCTAATGCCTCCAAATTCCTAAGTTGATGTATCTGCTGAGTTTGCCAAATCATGGTCTCCTGTTGTAATTCGGGTGTAATGCTGTTTTCACTGGCATACATAGCCATGGTAGTATTGTTGTTCTTCTTCTCAATATCGGTTTTATGCTCATGGAGGCGTTGTTTGAGTGATCTTCTCGTGGAACCAATATATACCAGATCCCTATTAAATTTATCATCCCTGAATGAAATTTTATACACTCCCAGCACTCTTTCGAAGTCTGCTTAATCTTTACTGTTCCTAAGCATGGCGAATACGTCTGGTTTATGCCTGTAGGCTATTTTTGAATTAGTATATGTCTCAATCTCTCTATATATAGAGTGCATTCAGTGCTCATATGTTATAGTAATACGATGGTGAGACACATCTCACTGCAGACTATTTTTTGGAGCTCTATCCGATTGATTTTTGGCTCGGCTTTCTTGTTTGTCTGCTATTTTAAATATTAACTTTTTGCTATAGCCATGGTTTTCACAGCTACTTCTGCTATTCTTTTTATTTCCCTCAGCTTGTCTTGTTCTTTATTACAGTATGTATGGGCTCTTCTAGTAAGAGCTCTAAAGGCCGCCATTTTGTAGTTACACGGATCATTAGAGTTGGCTGAGATGTATATTGGGATAGAGCTTGGTTTACGGTATACCTTAGTATCATATCTGTTGCCATTAAAGGTAATATTAATGTCTAAAAAATGAGCTTCCTTATTGCTTATTTGTTCTAACTCAATCGTATGACCATACAAATTTTTATTTATACAGCATATATTTTCCTTGATGTTCAGTTTGTTTTCCAGATGATGCATACATCATCAATGTATCTTTTATATATTTCGATATTAGAGAGGAACTTGGGGAACATTTTGGCTTCTAAAAGATGTACCACAATTTCAGCCAAGTCCCCAGATAAGGGGCTACCCATAGGTACTCCTCTTCTTTGAAGGAACATCTTCCCATCCAGTTGGAAACATGAAGTGTAACAAAGAATGTAAGACAGTTCCAGTATTTGTTTGTGGTCTGCACTGTTTACTATCCTAGTCATAAGCCAATCTCATAAACTGCAGAAACAGGGCTCCAGTTTAACTGATGGGTATAGTGTCTTAAAGTCTAAAATAGTAATCCAGAAGCTTTCAGATGATAGGCAGTTCCATATAGCTTCTATTACCTGCGTCAAATTGGCGACTGTAAATTGATAGCCTCTTAGATGTTTAGCTAGGAGCATATGGATTTTCTGCTCTATTTTTCTGATGTGTGTATTGGTTTTGTCTAAAGTAGGTCTAAGTTCCATCCCCTGTTTATGCGTTTTGGCATAGGCAAAGAGTCTGGGAACTGCAGGTGAGGCTACCGTCGCGTTGCCAAGCTGCAACTTTCTTGCTAAACAGGTAAGCGTAAACCTGTGGACTCTTGACTGGATCTTATCAATGAAGTCCTTTCCTATCCATAAGTAACTTAGACTTAGTAAACACTAGTGTTGTGTTGTGTTACAAAGACACTTGGCAAGTTTTCATCAAATTTCTTTATTCAGTTTTATCAACTTAGTAAACACTAGTGTTGTATTGTACTAAGTCTAAATTATAGAAAGAGACATATTTTATCAAACATATCCATAAGTACTTTCTAGCGCCCCATGTTGGACCTAGAAAGTAGTCAGCATTACCTTCTTGGACAATTCTCTGCAAGTCTTCACCTAGTATTGTTGCAAGTGTAATAAAGTAGATTTCATTTGAAATATTTTTTGGGACCCACCAAGATGCAACTTTCCTGTATTCTAAAGCAATGATTTGTAAACTTTTTGCTTGACAGACCATACTGTGAATAAGTTGCAAATAGATGGACAACAAATATTGTGTATTTCATAGAGACGAAAGGTATGCCTATTTCTATTATTTGAAACTGATGTGTCAAATATGTTTGTGAGCCAACTAATTGTGGTATTGTGTATTGTGGTATGGATTTGGCTAGAAATTCTAGTTTGAGCATCAGTAACCCTAAAAAATTATAAAGGATGTTGTCCAAAAACAGATCAAATTTGAAGTGACCTCCTTCTTCATAAAAACAATTTTCTTCACTATTTCTTCCATTCAGGCAATGTCTGCATCATTAAAAAATGTATGGGAATGTCCTGGCCAACTTTCATCTGAAATATTGGCCTGCCCATTTTGAAATTCTTTATGCCACTACTGCACACTTCTTTTTTTTGCGAGGCACTACTCATCATACACTGGAACCATTTCACTATAAATTTTCACCATTTCCATCCATTTACCCAGAAAAGTCAAATGATACTACATTGCTCATATGCAGTCAGTATCTGCAATGCATACAATGCTTCTAAATATTACAGATTGATTCCTTTCCTTAATTAAAGGACTTAAAATTGTGGCTTCATTCCACTTCACAGAACCTCCTCCTCCATAGCATACCTAGTGAGTGCCATAGAAGGTATTCCTTTTTGAACGATGGGTACATTTATGCTTTTTAACTCTTTCTTGACTGGGGTACTGATCTGTCACACCCCCAATTATTAAGCAAATAGGCCAGGGTTCATTGGGCAATTCAATGGGCAATAGGCATTCATCAAAACCCTGTTAAAAATCGATTTTTATAAAATTTATTGACAACAGATGTTGTCACTTTTTTGGCAGCTTCTTGTTTATTGTATGTTTCACATATTTTGTCCAGGCGGTGTTTTGTTGACTTAAAAAATTTTAATTAATGCTTTTTTTTCTTAATTTTTCATTTCCTGAAAATTTTTTATTTCATTTTTAGCATATTCATGCAATAATATTACTATAATAAGTTTATTCATGCTATAATGAGTTTATTCAGCTATAATATGTCGTGTTATAAATTTCAAGTTGTGATCTTCAGTTCTGATATTTTGTATATTTTTTTTATTTTTTATTTTAATCGAAAATATCAGCAAATGTTACATCTATTACTACTGGTAATCATATTTTTATTACAAAAATTTATATTCTTGTTCGATATGAAGTGAATAAAGTATATTAGTTCATTATATTAGTTGATAGCAGAATAAAGTTTTGATTTCAAACAAATGTTTGATATAATGTGCAATAATTTCACAATGAATAAACATACATGCATAATTGTTATATCGAGTTGTAAAAAACAATATTCTACGTCTTCCTGGCTCAGTGCCATCAAAAAATTAGGTAACTAGATAATGTTAATTTTGACAAAAAGTTACAAATTATCAAGTTTAAATGTCAATTCTGATATTTATTATTTTTTTCTTATAAATTTTTCTAATAAAATATATTGAAAACTATTGTATTTAAAACTAAAGATATTAATAAATGTACATGATTTTTTTTCATATGAATATAATGATAATTTGATTTTTGGTGAACTTTTAAAATAATATTGTCTGACTGACCTTGACTGACCTATATTGCCCTCAGCTGTTTTACAAAATAAACATAAATAAGGGGGCATAGCAAAGGGTCAAGAAAGAGTTAATTCCATTCAACAAAGATATTGCTGTGATACCAACATAGTCATGCTGTCGCTTGTCTCTATGATATATTAATCCCTATTGCTGTAAGATATGCTTGGAACAAAAAGGTGATTTTTGTGTATACTTCTTAGATGTCCTTATTTCATTTAATTGAGGCCAAATAGCCACAAAAATATATAGAAAGCTAATATCATCTGCTATTATACCAAGAACATCCTGTGACTCTGCACTTTAAAATGGCAGCATTTAGGGCATTAGTAAAAGACTGTACACGCACAAATAAACATCACACTAACCCCGATAACAATTTCTAATCTTTAATCTTTAATATATTTCTAATCTTTAATCGTATATATCCAAAAGTTAGCCAAATTATTTATGGCAGTTGGTGATGTATTGACTGTATACACATTATATGAGTTTTATGAATTGGCATGAAAAGATTTTTTACTCAGTTGAGATTGGTAAAAAGATAGGATATGATCAAGACATTATAAATTATAACATGTTTATATGGAAAATACAACATGATACAAGAGTCCTAACAACAGTTGCCAAATTGATCAAAACTAAGAAATATATGATTGTGAACTACAATGCACAATCATGCTTCACTCAAAGTGGGTGGCAGTTTAATTAATTATATGTGTAATAAAAGTTATTTTTATGACACACTTTCGGAAATCCCAGAACTGTATATACAATGACTATATGATCTATCCTGCCTACATTCTTTAAACCTAGTATAGCTGTGGTTGCTTGCATTTGGTGTTGTCACTATGTTAAAGATGGATGCACACAAGAGACAAAATTAAGGTGACATTGAACATCAACAACTGCTGCCACTAATTGCCTCTTTTCACCTTCACAATTAAAATGGGTGACTGATTGAACATGTTGTTTACATTCAATATTACATTAATTTTGCCATCTATTTTGTATCTTGTGTGATCTTATGTATATTTCAATTAATTGTTTACTTTTGTAATTACTTTCATTGACTTTCCAGTAAGTTGTTCTTAAAGTTTACACAAAGGTGGCTCATATGCAGTTGCAAATTTAGTTTTAGAAATAAGATAAATCAAATAAAAGACATAATAAATATATAAATATATCTCAAATATTAAACTTTAAATTAAGTAAAACTTACCATTTTTCTTTTATGTCATCATTGGCTATGTAGTCAGAATCTTCAGAATCATCAGAAGGCCACATTTCACCTCCAAAACCAAAGAGAAGTGGTCTTTTTGGATCTCTTTTAATGCCTAATATTCCTTTTGTCAAAGTAGTATTACTCATCCTTATGTTTGTTCATCTTTATATCTGAAAATAAATTATAAAACAACTCAAATACAAATAAAAACATAATGAAATGCATATAATTAATATAGCTTGAGAAATAGATTAATCCAAATAAGATTATTATTACATTAAATATTTGCCGGAACGAATTCACAATTAACAAAGAAATATAATTTCTTGTAAGACTATACATTTACACGAGTCTTTCTCCTTCAGTCCCTTCACACACTATTTAGAGGCAATAACAAGTCTTCGGCGGAACTGACCTTTTATTGTAGGCTACTGTCCACCATCCAATGTAAAACAGTTATAGAGTCCTCTAGTGGTAGCATACGTATTCTTAAAAATAATAATTACATTAAATATTTGCCGGGACGAATTCACAATTAACAAAGAAATATAATTTCTTGTAAGACTATACATTTACATGAGAAAGACTCGTGAAGGAGAAAGACTCGTGTAAATGTATAGTCTTACAAGAAATTATATTTCTTTGTTAATTGTGAATTCGTCCCGGCAAATATTTAATGTAATTATTATTTTTAAGAATACGTATGCTACCACTAGAGGACTCTATAACTGTTTTACATTGGATGGTGGACAGTAGCCTACAATAAAAGGTCAGTTCCGTCGAAGACTTGTTATTGCCTCTAAATAGTGTGTGAAGGGACTGAAGGAGAAAGACTCGTGTAAATGTATAGTCTTACAAGAAATTATATTTCTTTGTTAAGATTATTATTAGTTCATTTCATGTCAATATAGTTTAAAGAAAATATAAAATTTTAATTCAATGTAATTTTTAAATATATTTAAGTTTATTAAATGTATTTTTACAGCATAATTAAAAATTTTCTTCAGGAATTATAACTCAGAAGTAATATCTGTTTCTAAAGAGATGATACTTTAGAAGTAATTTCTTGTAAGATATGCAATGGACTATTTAGGCCAAAGCACTTCTTCTGGCTTTGTTCTCCATGTGTACAATTTACAATGAATTATAATGAACAAAACAAAACTAATTGAATTTTGACAAAGCATAAGTATTATAAAAACCCAGAGGAAACAATGCTCATAAATAAAATTTACACCTTACAAGTTTAATAAAGCAAAAACATTTTCAAGCAAATTGGTAACTGAAGAAGACATATTAATTTTGTTTACAATATCTATCAGAAATATTAAAAGTAATAGCTGACAGAGAGCATGAAAAAAAGAGTTAATTTTCTTTTCTGTTTTCTGTCATCTAATTGATATTCTGTGTAAATCAAATACCACCACTTTAACAAAATAGTACATTTATACAACTTTCAGTACAAACATAAGACTAGTGAAACAAAACAATGTCAGGATATATGTAACCTCAGCAACAGCAATACACTTCTTAAACATTGACAAAATTACACAATTAATTCAAAAATTCTTGATGAATAGTAGCCATTCTTTATTGATAATGTTCTAACACTACATCAACTGCCATGTAACACCAGGCTATTTATTGGTGATAATAATTATAAATTACTAATAAATACATCAGATGCCATCTCATATTAAATTTAACAATTATAATTTAATTAAATAATTTTAGACTAAACTGGAAGAAAAGAATCAGCCCAGAGAGGGACTCAAACTTGCAACTCCCACTTGCCATGCAGATGCATTGCTAATTACACTATCTGGACCTCTGGTCCGATCTCCTCTTCCAGTATATTTAACATTACAATATAACCATCATCGGCTATTACAATGCCAACTGAGAACACATTTAGCACCCTCATCCCGTAAACTCCCATATAACGCTAACTACTGACTGGTCATTAAAGTTGGTTACCAAGTTACAAGATATCTGTCAAGTATATATGCATGATCTAATAACTTTTATTTGATTTCTGAAAATAAATTATGTGATAAAATAAGCAGAGTAGATGAATAAGTCATATATTACTTGACTTTTTGTGTTTATGCAAGTTTTGATTTTCATGCAGAACAAGTGACGTAATACATAGAAGATTTTATGAACTTTTAACTGAATTAGTGAATAAGAAGAAAGACAACAATTCTTATATAACTCACACTCTATTAAGTGAAGTGAAAGATGCAAAAAATGTGGCCATTAAAATGTCTGTTCACTGTAGACATTTGAAGATATATGATGTTTGTATAAGCAAGCTGTATAATGGCCTCTTTATTTCTAGACTTACCACACTCTCATCAGACACAAGACCAGCCTCAATATATCAATTTATTTTTAATAGTAAGCATTGATTGGACTTACAGTCCCTCTTCAGTCTTTTTCCAAATTTTTCACAAAATTGATATATTTACAACTCCAAATCATACAAAGGTATTTTGACATTTGGCAATATTTATTACAGTAGAGCGTCGATAAGTGGAACCAATTGGGGACTGGGGTTCTTCCAGTTAATGATTTGTTCCAGTTTCCGACTTTGTACGAAAAAATACATTAACCTGTCCGATGTTCAAATTTTTCTCCGTTGCGTATCGCTTCCTGTTGAATTTTTCTCCGTTGCGTGTTGCTTTGTGTTGAATTTTCGTCGATTTTAAGCCTAACGAAAATTTTTATAATAATCATCGAGGCTATCGTATCGTTAAAAATTATTTCTGCATTTTGTACAAACAAAATAAATATATTAAAGAATATAAAAAACATGAAAATTATACTTTAGAAGTAAATTTAGTATCAAAAACATTCGATTCAGCACGACACAGTCCGACTGAAAATCGTTCCACTTTCCGGCCATTCCACTTACCGACGTTCCACTTATCGACGCTCTACTGTATTATTTTACAGTGTTCATTAATAAAATAATTTTCTGGATTTACTCATATAACATAGTTTTCAAACAGTTGATATAATAATATCCAATTTATTGGTACTTATTGTATTCATCCTTAATCAAGATAGTATCAGATTTAAAATCATACAAATAAAATCATAAAAAGTCAATTTTTTTAAAAGGTTGGATCAATCATATAAAATATCATCTGCTTATTCTCTACTCTTGTAACTAAGAATATTTCAATTTTATTGGTTTATGTCATTAAAACATTTTAAGAAAACCTTACAACTAAAATAATTAATTTATTTAATTAAAAAATAAACACAAATAAACAAAAAATATAAATTTACATTTCTAATTTTATCGAAGAACTATTAATCTTTAACTCTCTTGATATTAGACAATAATGTTCCTAAAGAACAAAGACAAGAAGCATTCCAATTTACACTCAAACTTCTTTCAATAACTGCTAAATATTCTAACAAAATTATTACACATTTGAGAAAGACAGTATTGAGATAGTCATATACAATAAAAATATAATTATTTCAATTATTTACTTTTTATTTCAGTTTTTTACAAATGTTCAAAAATTTAATGCCACTGAATTCACGATGATAAGCTGAATTATTTAATGCTTGTCTTTTGCCTGTGCCTGAAGATAGCCCATAGAAAATGTTAGAATTTAAAAAAAAAAATCCACTGTTAAAGGTGCATTAAGTAATTCAGCTAAATTATGACAGTGCTAGTATACCTTCTTCATAATGATATAAAGCAATTATTAAAACGGATAACTTATAAGAAATCATTATTACTTTACTATAAGTTAATATAATGAAAAAAAATCTAAAAATTATTTAAACTATAACAGTCAAAGAATAAAAAACTGTTTAAATATATTTTGAAAGATAAGTTTCAAAATAATATTTTATTACAAGCAAACTTAATTTCAAATAAATCTTTTATATTTATTTCAAATAAATATAAACAGCTCATTTAGACCTATAAGTTATCTTGCCACATGGAGATATATAAATATTCATGATCAACTAGACAACAAATCAACAGACACATCATTATGAAAAATTAACAGTCAAGACATCATCTATGAACTCTTATCACATACTTTGAAAAATGGAATAGACTTATTTGAAAACATTTCACCTAGTAAGTTTACATTACATTACAATTTACATGAAAATTATTTTAAATTACCGATGTTTCCACATTTCAGATGCTCAATTGTATTTGCTTTGACTGGAATATTACAAAATTATATTTGACAGAAACAAATTTTTTAATTAATGATGATATTTACATAAATATGTATTGATGAAAGTTTTTCAGATTTGATCATCAAACACTGAAATAAATTATCTCCTAACATGTAAACATATTCATCAAAGAATGTAGAAAAATATAGCTAACATAAAATATAAATTGACAAGTTGACATTCAGTAATTCCAGTATTTGAAATATGCACAAATATTGAAAAAATTAATTTTTTCTATTTAAGACATCTTTAAATAATAACAAAACTAGTAAACTTCAAATAAAAAAAAACAAATCACTTGTAACAAATCAATAAAATACAGTCAAACCTTGCAACACCTTTGAACATCTCGCTTTTCAAAGAATTCAGTTTATGAACAAAATTTTGAACTCATTTTTGTCCCAGTTGTCAAACAAGCTACTTGGCAGAACTGGCCACTGATGGTCAACTTCCTATATTTCTGATGTTAAAGAAAGTTGACAGCTTTACCAATAAATGACAGGACTACTTGCCAAGATTGCCTCTCATCACAATATGAATCATAAATGATGTTGCTATTTAAATTAAATTTCAATGCACATGTGAGAAAGATACTATTTCCATTTTTTGGTGCATTCCACAGTTGAATTTAAATCAAATTAATTAATACAAACTGCATTAATTTGACATTCACGTAATATAAATGGCATTCAAAAATTCATGTTCAAATATGCTTTAGTTAAATTAAATGACATAGTGCAATTAATCTCTCATAAACCTTTAACCGACGTGAAGTACAAATAACTGTCCGAGCAAACGTTTTCAGATCCCTCCTGGGTCCTTCTTCAAGCTACGAATCATTTGTAACAATTAATCAGAATGAAGACCAGCTGTTTGAACAATATTTCAAATTGCAAAATTCGAAAACAGAAAGGAATCACGTGCATACTAGTTTTTGTAAACTAAAGTCATTACGCAATGTCCTGCTTCTTACTAAAATGGCTTATGTATTTTATACAAACAAAAGCTGGTGTCAGAGGGTTATTTATAGGTATTCTGATCCTTTAATGTAGAAGAGGCATTCAATCATCTTTTGCCAAGCTTGCCAAGCTTGATCTTTGTTCTGATTAATCATCGTTACAAATGTTAATTTAACGATGGTGGACTTCACGCCAATCACTGAATAGGCAAGAGACGAGAAAATTAACATCCAGGCGTTAAACTATGTACAAATATCGCTATAATTAGTGGCGCTCAAGAACTGTCAAGCTGCCACCAGATTCCCAAGTATGGAGCTTTCCATCGTTTCAACGCTCACTTCTCAAAAGCGTTCCACGAGTGACAACAGTAACTTTGTGAACAGCCACCTTGTAAGACGGTACTTGAAGACGTCCAATTTACGACTTCTGATCTCGGACAAGGAAAAGAAATTTGTCCTATGTAAAGAAGACGACTTTCTAGCCAGGGCCGTGGACTTCCTCAACCACTCCCACGCGGTAGTCTTACAGTCTGACCCAACTCCTACTGTCCTAAGGAAGACTAGGAAAATAATATCTCTGCCTAGTATTTCTGCTCTTCCTGTGTGCGTGGATCCTCTGTCAAATGTAGCGTGTCCTAGACTCTTTTTTGAAATTAAAACTCATAAGGAGGGTTGGCCAGTGAGGCCGCTGGTTAATAAAAGAACTCACCCAACCTACCACCTTGAAAAGGTGCTTGCCAAGCTACTAAGTGGGCTCCTGCCTTCTTCCCCCTGGGTTACATCTTCCTCCATTGAGGCAAAAACATCAATTTCTTCGGCCTTGGGTAACTTATCCTGTAATGAATATAGTTTTTACAAGTTGGATGTTGTTGCACTCTACCCCTCGGTTCCTCAGTTCGAGGCTGTCATGCTTGCAAATACTCTTCTTGTCAAGGAGTGCTTTACAGTGCAGCAGGTCTTAGAGATACATGATGCCTTGCTTTTCATTACCAAAAACAATTATTTTCGGTTTAATGGGAGGATATACCTTCAAAAACAAGGGGTCCCCATGGGCTCACCGCTTTCTGCTGTATTGAGCAAAGGGTCTTCAATTTCCCCCTCACGATAGCACACCCATTGTTATACCTCAGATATGTAGACGATATCCTTGTGGCTTGGCAGAAGCAGAGGAGGATTTCCTCACCTTCAAAAGTTCACTCACAAAGATTTATTCTACCATCAGCTTTACCTGGGAAAAAGAAAATGAAGGGGTTATTGTGTTTTTAGATCTAAACATCTCCAAATCCCAGGGAGCATTATCGTACTCCGTGTTCCATAAATTCGGCTGCTTACCACCTTTAATCCCTGCTACAGTATTCCAGCTGCAGCATTATGTTAATGCAGCTATTGCACCATTAATTAGAAGGGCTTTTTTGTTATCTTCCAATCAAACAGCTGTCGACATTGAACTTAATGCCATTTGCTCAGCAGTAAACGCGGTGGGGAACACTAATGCAAAGTACAGGTACGTCTTAAACAAAGTCAAAAGATCGCTCTTTCCTGCCACAGCGTTACATGTTCCAAAGGAATGCACGGTAGTCCTTCCCGCATTACCATTCTGTGGCCGAGTCACCATCCGTATTTGCCATGTTTTTAGGCAACACGCACTTTTTCTACCAGTCTCCCCACGGCCAAATCTTAGGAGGCTACTGTGCAATGACAGAGATGCTACCTCTGTACTAGAGAGGTCTGGAGTTTACTCTATCCCATTGGAAAATACTGCATCCGGTATTCACACCCACTACGTTGGTGCGACAACTAGAATGTTAGCTTGTCGTATTTCCAAACACCAACTTTCCATCAGGGCAGGCAAAGGTAATACCGAACTAGCAAGAATGGTGTTACAGCACCTATACACCCCACTGTGGGACCAGGTGGTGATGCTCAGGCATTGTAATAACAGGAGCATCGTGTTTATTTGGGAGGCCTTTCTTACCGCTGCACTAAATCCGTGCAACACACCCACGCTTGATTTGCCTGTTATGTGGGTCAACTTATATAACAGATTAAGGCAATACCTCTAGCTCCACATCTCAGCATTTTATAGCGCATGCGCTACGTCACCACGCACGCATGTTTAAATTTCTTCTCGCTCAATTCCATCGTTGATCTTGTTCCAAAGTTCTAAAGCGGTTTGTTCATTTCATAAAATTTTTGGTTTGAAAAAGGATTTTAACCGTTATTATCTACCTGACAAAGACGAAAATAGTTTCGTCGAAAGCGCTAGTAATTATAGCGATAGTCATACTTAGTTTAACGTCTGGCTGTTAATTTTCTCGTCTCTTGCCCATTCCAAATGATTCGTAGCTTGAAGAAGGACCCAGGAGGGATCCAAAAACGTTTGCTCGGACAGTTATTTGTACTCACGCCGGTTAAAGGTTTATGAGAGATTAATTGCATCTTACTCCAGTGTGTGATGATTCTTTATTAAATGACAAAAATTTATTAATATAATATGAAATATTAGTATTTATTAATACTAGATAGCCAGTTAATTCAAACTAAAAATAATAAAATAATTAAAACCGGCCTTTACACAGAAACTGAAACCAAAGTTGAAATCAATTGAAACACAATATTTTGGAAAGTGTGGATAAAGTACTTATTGTCAGTCTTGATTGATTTGGTTATATTTCATGCAGGCAGTCAGAGTTGAATCTCTATTTATAGCACTTCTTTGTAAGTGTTAAGTTTTGGTTCTGGTTGGTGGTGATGGAACATTTTGCTTTAATATGTATATATAGAATAAGTATAGATATATATAAAATAATAGTATATATATTGCCTTTATAGGTATTTTTATGCACAAAAACAGCTAGAAAGACTTTTTGGGGGGTCATGAACATATTAATCCATGTTATATTGTTTACGGGAAAATTTGTTTCAGTTTCAGAACAAAGTGGTTTTTAAACAACTTTCAGGAATGAATTAAGTTAGAAACCCAAGGTTTGACTGTATATACAAGGTGTCTCCTAAAAAGCAATTCAGGCTAATAGTTCTTCGAGAACTGTCAGTTTTATGTAAATGATGCCTGCTTTCACACATTAACAAGTATGAACTATTCATTGATACCAGTACACTACTAAATTCCCCCTACCTCCCAAAACAAATTATCTCAGCTTCTATTGCAGATAGAACTTCCAATTGTAAAGCTGTAGAGCAGATTGAAATTAGTATAGTCCATATTTTGTTCAATTAAAAAAAAAAGGCAAAGGTTCACTCATACTCCTGAACATTTGAATGGCTGTGTAAATTCAGCCTGTTCCTCAAAAGGTGAATTGTGAGGGCCTGTCAAACACTAACTTACGAATTGAATTGTAATTTTCCCATGTTTGATATTTGACAATATTCATAATTTTCTTTCAAAAATGTTTCCATGAACCTTTGAATAAAAAGCACTGTCTGACTCTAGACAAATTGTAGAGATATAATTTTAGTTAAACTCCTTATCTGTCACTTTAAACAATATAGTGCAAGTATCTTCAACATGTTGCTCATGCTTTTCAACCCAGGGTTTATTTTTAACATCTTTGTCTTTGAATAAATCCTGGGGAATAGAGATATAATTATTTGAATCCTGGGGTTTAATTGAGAAAATACAAAATGAGATACTGACAAAAGACTAAGTATTTATTATAGAAATTAAAGTGTAAAAGTGTAACAAGTCTATATATATTTATTTTTTTTACACTGTTAAATAAGGCTTTTACTTCTTCACATTTATTTTCACATAGTTTACATACCATGATCTCGCAAGATAATAAGTTTCAGATGTTACTAAACATAGACAAAAAAAATAAGTGGTATGAAGATAAAACACTGCAACTATGCCACCCTATTTTTTTAATTGTTAATATTATAGACAATTTCCTCATGCATTTATGTTTGTTACAATTCAAATATCACAATACCACCATATCTTAAAATGAATATGAGGGAATAAAAATTTTATTTAACAATGTAGATGAGTTAATCTACATTGAATTGTTTTCGCTAAACAGGAAATGATGTCACAATTTTTAATCTTGTTTTATAAGCTTAAATGTGAGAACTAATAAATGCTAGTAATGTGGTAAAATAATAATATTAAACATAAAAAAAAAACAAAGCTAAACTAAAATTCCAAAGTTCTGAACCTACATCATTTAGCTCCAGTGACTTGAATCTTATCCACTCAACTATCACCACTCACAGATGTGACACTTTCAGACTTAGAAGATAAATATTAAATTTTCAGTAGCCCATTTTTGGGAAACACTTGAGAAGTAGATTCTATTATTTGGACAAGGAACTGTTTGTATTTAACGCTATGTACTCACCAAATTTCATTTAAATTGGAAACCCAAACGTCTGATTTTCTTCTTGTAAGTGACAGCTTAACATATTACTTTTGCTTTCTAGACACCAAACTGATAAGACCACCAGCACCTTCATTAATTAGTAATAAAACTGCTGGCAATAAATAATTTGAAGTGGCAAAAAAAAATTAAAAACTGGCAAATGGTTGGTGATATTTTAAAATTTTTAAGTGACCCTTGCATATAATATAAAAATTGCTTCATATAAAAACACATTCACATTACATATAAAACACACGCCATATAACTACTCTCTACTGAATCATTTTATATTTTTGTACTGCACATTTCCTTATATAATAATAATAATAATAAAAATAACAAACAGAGCAGTTATTTATTTTGAATATACTATAAAATTAAAATTTTATTACTGAAAAATGATCTTATCATTCTTACAACATTGGCCAAAACTGGTACATCTACCCTGTGTAGTACCAGTTCTGGCCAGAAAACAAATTTAACTTAAAAATATAATCACAAATGAAACAAACTTTTATTGTTAACTGTGTGAACAGTTAACAATAAAAGTTTGCTTTGTTGGACAGATTTGAATATGTGGTGATTATATTTTTAAGTTAAATTTGTTTTCTGGCCAGAACTGGTACACTGGCCAAACTGGTACATCTACCCTATATTTGTATTTAATTAAAATTTATTATTAATAGATTATCAAAAGGTTTTAGTAGGCTTATTAAAACAATATTTTATATCTTTACAATCTGCACCTCAGTTTGCAAGCTTATTTCAAAATGTTTGTGTTGACAAGAATACTTATTTACTAGACACATCACTCAAATGTAAACATTTCTTCTCTTTTAATAATATAACAGAATTTTCAAAAATAAGTTCATTCTGTTTGTTTTAAAACAATATATTCATTCAATGAGCCAAAATCAACTTTGTTTTGTAAATTAACCAATACTAATTTTATCTATATAATTAACTTTATATATTTACAATAAATATATATATAATAAAATTAAACATTAAATATATATTATAATATAATATTTATATATATTATATATATATATATATATATATGGAATTATAATGGATTGGATTTTATAACATTCTTAAAAAATTCTTGTAAATAAAAAGGAAATTTATTCACAATAAATTAATGATAAATAACTGCAAAGAAATAAATATGTAACTCACAGTATTAATAGCAAATTAAATTTATTTAAAAACAATACTCACACCCAAAACCAATCACCAGTGTGAACCAGTGTGGAGTTTTGGGTGTGAGTATTGTTTTTAAACAAACCAGTGTGGTGAGAGAATACATTAAATTTATTTATATAATAATCAGAAAGTATTACTATATTATAATTATTAATATTTGGAAAAATATAATTTTATGTGTAGCAACTGTTATTTAATTTTTCAAATAACAATACAGTGGGTGATCGGTTAACGAAAGTTTCAGGTTCCATGAGCTCTTCAATGTCACCTTCATTAACCTCCAATTTGAGATATCTAGCAATTTTCACAATTTCATCCATAATTTCAGGGACATCATCTGTCTCCCTGAATGCAGAAGGGACACAGCTTTGCCAACCAGAATTCAACTGTCGTTGAGTGACTTCTGACCATGCCATTTGAATGAGCTATATAGCTTCAAAAATATCAAATTTTTCTTTCCAAACATTTTTAATGTCATTGCTGAGGAGAACTGCGATGCTTCAAAACACCGACAAAACAGTGCTCGAAAGTACAATTTCCTGAAACCTGCAATAACCTTTTGATCCATTGGTTGAATCAATAAAGTGGTATTCAGAGGCAGAAACTGAACTGTCAGCCAAGTCTTCCAGCAAATTATCTTCAAGGTCTTTTGGGTGTCCTGGTGCATTGTCCAATAGCAACAGTACTTTCGATGACAATTCATTGGTCTGAAAGTAATCCTTGATGCTTGGAGCACAAACTTCAAACAGCCATTCTTTGAAGAGCCTGCGTAACCCACACCCTTTTATTCGATCTTCACATCACTGGCAGTCTAGTGCTGAAGTCAAAAGAATTTTACTGACCCTGACTGGAATGATGCTGATTATTTGCTGGAGTGTTTAAAAGGTGGTAATTTGTATAATTCTGACTCTGTTCTAAAACATCAGACTCCAGCAACTCCAACTCCACAACACTAGTGTCAAGATTAGTATCTGAACAAAGGCATGCCACAGTGAAACAGATTACCTGCCAGTACAAGAATGGACAAAACAGATATGTTTTGACAAAGACCATGCCATGAATGTAGCATTGACAGGGATTCAATAGCCATCAACCACATGCCATTGCAAATAACACCTTGCATGGGCAAGGGAAAGACATCATTGGACCTTGGATATGTGGAAGAAGGTTGTCAGGAGTGATGAGTCCCATATTATGCTGGTCCACATTGATGGCAGAATCTGAATCTGTCATAAACAGTATGAAGCCGCATCCTCAAGTTGCACAGTTTGGGTTCCACAAGCTGGTGATGATAGTATCATGGTCTAAGGAGTGTTTTCTTGGCAAGACTAGGGCATTTGTTGTCATCCTTGAATAGTGATTGATACAGGAACCTGTTAGGTGATCATCTACACCAATGGTTCTTAACCTTTTTATACTCAAGGCCCACCAAATATTTCATAATTTTTTTGTGACCCACATTTTTTAATAATAATTTATATTTGTTAAATTATCTATAATAAATTGATTTTTTTATTATTACTTTATTTTTTTATATAATAAATGTAAATCATAACTTTTTTATTTCATTATCTATTTAAATAACATTCAAACTTCACAATTAAACATAAGAACTCATTAATTTTTAACAAAGAATAAAATAAGAAACATTTAAAAATTCATAGAAAAACAAAAAATGTTCAAAAATAATTTAATGAGATTTCTGCTGCTGAATATCCTCAACTAATTTGTTAATTCTTGGTTCAATTGTTTGTAATGCTATCTGCAAGAAGGCATATAATCACAATCGATTGCATTTTTTTGTTTTTATATCCACCATAGTTGAGAACCCTTTCTCACACAGATATGTACTAGCGAAAGGCAGCAAATTTTGCATTGCTGCTGAAAACAGGGGAGAATATTCTGCACGAATTTGTATCCAAAATTGGGACACACTTTTAGTTTTGAACACAGAATTCAAATTTCAATCATTTATTAATTCTAATAATGTATCTTCATCAGCTATTGATAAATTGGTATTTATATAATTGTTGTATGGAACTCAAATCCACAGTTTTGTAATGTGAACTTCATCATTAAGAAAATATTTATCAAATTTATCAATTAATTTTAAAAGATGACATTTAAGTAAGGAATTTACATTTTGTTTCTCAAATTGAAATTTTGAATCAGATTTATTGTGAATAGAATAGAAACATTTCATATATATTTGAATCTATTCTTTGGATCCATCTTTATAATTTCATTTTCATAGCCTCAATTTAGTTATACATATTAAAAATATTAGACTGTGATCCTTGCGTAGAGATTCAACTGATTTAGAATTGTAAAAATATCCGCCAGATACGACAGTTTAGCAACCCAATTATTGTCATCAAAATAGCTTGATAGGCAGAATTTTTTTATCACTTAAAAAAAGTTCAACTTTCAGTCTCAATTCAAATAAACGATTAAAGATTTTTCCTCGTGAAAGCCATCTCATTTCTGTGTGAAATAGAAAAGAAGTATTATCTGCACCAACTTCTTCACAAAAAATTGAAAACAATCTTGAATTTAGTGCATTTCTTTTTATGAAATTTATAATTTTTACTGAAATCATAACTTCATTCAATTCTGTACTCATTTCCTTGGAAGCCAATTGTTCCCTATGAATGAAACAAATCGATGAATCTACAGATATTGCTAACAGGAGCATCTGCTCCTGTTAGCAATATCTGTAGATTCATCGATTTGCAATAAAAACAATTTTTAATATTCTACTTAACTGCTTCAGAAGATCATTAGCTATCAATATAGTCCTATTACAAATTGTATCATTTGACATAGGTATTTCCTTAATTTTGTTTGACACAAATGATTCAAATAGTTCTTTACAAATATTAAACATGGCAGGTTTTAATAATTTTTCGGTTATTGTAAATGGTCTTTTGCTTTAGCAACGTGAAGAGCTGCAATAAATGAAGCTTTTAATAATTCTTTATTTTTAGTAGTTGTCACATTTATCACATTTTAGTAGTTGTCTTTTGATTTTTTAATTTGTCTTTTTTTCTTATAAAAAAAATCCTGCGTTTTGTTTTTATATTGTTTGTGCTTAGAATTTAAATGCCTCAACAATTTATTTAGTTTCATTGCTTCATTGGAGAGAACTACACAGCAAATGACGCATTGTGGTTTTGTAATTCTTTGAACTTCTATGCTTATGAACCCATATTTGATATAATCACGATTGTATTTACTAATTTTAATGTTACTTAATTTTATACCTTTAGTTTTAGGACTTGTGGTTTTTTCTGTTGCATTTTTCACTGTATCACCATCGGAACTTTCACTAGTATTTTCTTCACTATATTTTCTTTTTGAAAGTCCCGGTCCGCGATTACTTACATTAAAAAAATTTTCTAACGTTCCTTTCTGTTTTTTGTTCATTTTTATGGGTTAATTATAAATAATTAAAACTAAACACAATATAAGAAAGAAATGCATGTAAAATTACACTTCACTCTGACACCGGGGATGAAATACTAAAAACTGAACCTGTTACCGGTGTAATTTGCATGAAAAAATCTTCTTTCCACAAACGTTTTCAAGCTTTCCAAATAGCTCTTCTTCAGGTAGAGAAAAAATTCCGACGAAACACTTCAAAAAAGGAACGTAGACATTTAAATAAAAAACCGAATCTAAAAATAGAACGCAGATGTTTAAAACAAAAATATGGAGCTAGCATAACGAACATTAAGGTGGTCATGCGCATTCGTGCGCTGATGTTGGTATTTATAGATCGTTGTTTATGAGGGCCTGCCACGCTATAGAAAGATTAATCTCATCCTTCCAATTTATACATGTGGTCTGGTGGTTAGCCTTACAGATGGATATAGCTTCCCGCTATTTTAGTTGCTCCAGGTGGGGCGTAGTGTCGATGATGTCAGCTTTGTCGAACTCCGGTTCTATATCGGGATCAGATGCAAAGGTGGTTAGGGCCGTGGTGTACCGCCCGTGCCGAAGGTCCGCTTGATGTTCTTGTACTCTGGTATTTAAAGATCGCTTGGTTGAGCCGATATATACAAGGCTCTCGTTACATCTGTTATCTTTCAGCGGGATAGAGTACACGCCAGGAAGCCTGCCACGAACTGGACTGCCTTTTCCATTTCTGAGGATGTCGTAGATTGTCGGGCATCTTCTATAGGCTATTTGTAATTGTTGTTTTCCAGCGATCTCAGCGTATATAGCTTTAACATATGGGTTAAAGGTGACTGGGAGGCGTGTACATTCATCCTGGCCAGTGTTGGTCTTCGTGCGCGTAGTGGGTGCGTATTGTGAGCGTTGAAGTCGCTCAATTAGACGGTGTGTTAGACCATGGTAACCGTGCTTGGCTGCTATCCTCTTGATATAATTCAATTCGGTGTTGAGGGCTTGCGTGGTGAACGAGTGGGAAAAGGCCCTTTTAATCAAAGTATTAAATGCTGCAGCCTTGTAGGTGAATGAGTCAGATGAACCCACCGGTATGTATATAGAGTCGGCATAAGGTTTACGGTATACCGACGTGACGATGGCGGATCCTTCTACTTTAATGTTTATATCCAAAAAATGGACCTCAGTATTGCTAGATTGTTCCATTTCCAGCGTTAGGCCGTAGGAATTATCGTTAACGGTTTGTACGAAATTTGAAATGTCAGGTATTGTCTTCCACATGATGAGGATGTCGTCCACATACCTCCTATAGAGTAAGATGTTCGGGAGGAACAGCGGAAGTATTTTTTGTTCCAGTTGCCTAACGACCATTTTGCATAGGTCCCCGGATACTGGGCTACCCATGGGGACTCCTCTTTTTTGTTTGTAGACTTCTCCGTCGAACGCAAAGATAGAATTATAACAGATCAGATGGGCTAATTCAATGACTTGGTGGTGTAATGCTTGTTCTTGAGTCAAATTAAGCAAAAGGTCCCTAAGGGAGCAAAAAGCTGGAGGGAGCTCCACCGATGGGTACATAGATTTAAAGTCTAGCATGGTAATATACTGCGGCGTCAAAGATACAGCCCGAAGGAGGTGGATGAGCTCAACTGGGTTATCAATGGTATATGGGTAGCCCTTGAGGTGGGGAGAAAGTAACCTCACACAAAAAACCAAGAACAGTGTGTTATCACATATAATTACAATATTCACAAATGTTTTCAAACATAAAAGTTCTTCATCAGGTGAAAAACGGACAATTTTTAAAAAAACGTTCGATGGAACAGATTTTCGAAAGAGCCGTGCACAAGATTCGAAATGTTACTCATGCTGATGTCGTCACCGCTGCGCGTGGGCGGAAGTGGAAACTTTCCTGTAATGTCATCCGTCATATATGAGCATTTGCCATGCGATGGATAACGATAACTCCTCTTTGCTGTTAATACATTTTTTATCCCGGGCGGTTTTGTGTATGTGTACTGCCTCCATCCATCTCAAATGGTGTATAAGGGGTGTGGTGTGGATGATCCTGGCCTCGTCAAACCTTGGCTGAATATCCGGTTCCGTGGCGTAATGTGCCAAAGCGGTTGTACATCTTTGGTGACGGATGTCTGCTTTATGCTCTTTAATTCTCGCTACTAGCGATCTTTTAGTGGAGCCGATGTACCATAAGTCTTCGTCACACCTGTGGTCTTTCAGCGGGATGGCATACACTCCAGGTAGCTGGAATTTTTTCTCTACCTGAAGAAGAGCTATTTTGAAAGCTCGAAAACGTTTGTGGAAAGAAGATTTTTTCACGCAAATTACACCGGTAACAGGTTCAGTTTTTAGTAAAGAAATGCACTATTATTCGATCTAAAGTTAATGCTAAAACTAAACTAAAACTAAAACACCCACAACTTGTGGTAAAGATTTTGATATCTTTTGCAAAAATATTTAAATTTTCAAAACCTACTACTAAGCCTACTATTTTTCCTAATTATTTTTAAAATTCCAAGCATTAATAGTTTCTTAGAATTACTTTGAAATAAAAAAAGTAAATACTGCAGTGTAAGTAGCATATTTGCATTTATTTCTTCTGTACTAACAAAGTTGTATGTAGGAAGAAATAAGAAATAAAAAAAACTAAATAGGAAAACTTTATCTTTCTTATTTCACTTTTCAATAAAATATTCGGTTATACATCAATTTTCTTTTTATTATATTCTGCAAATTCACACCGGCAAACTTCTTATGGACCCCCAGGGGCCGCAGCCCCCTTTTAAGAATCACTGATCTACACCCATATCTCCAGGCTGTTTCCTGACAATGATGCCATGTCTCAACATGACAATGCACTGCATCAAGAAGCAAGGCTCACTCGGGAATGGTTGGAGGAACAGGACAATGAATTCCACACACTACCTTGGTCTCCAAATGCCCTCATGGTGCAACTTTATAAAAAATGTATAAGATATACTGGAACGTGTGGTGAGTTTGTCATCTACTTCTCTGCGAAACATGCATCAACTGACAAAACTGCTTCAGTTAAGAGCAGAGGATTAATTCTTTTTACCTCTACATCCTTAATATAAAAACAAAAAAGAAAAATATTGTCTACTTGGACCTTGTTTATAAATAAGACTTATTATACTGGTATAGTTTCTGATTAGAAGAGAGAGGAAGTTTGTTTTCACATCTGATTGAGAGTTCCTCTCTTTGCTAATCAGAAACTACACCAGTACAATAAGTCCTATTTATAAACAAGATCCAAGCAGACAATATAGAAACAAAAAATAACAGGATGTTTGGCATCTGGCAGAGTGCATACCCTGGTGTTTGCAATTCATGATCATGATCATCCAGAAAGGTGAACTAACACATTATTAGGCAGGTGTTCCTAATGCAGTGATTATTCAGTTTACATTCTTATTATTCAGAAACTGTAAACAAAATTCATCAGATAAGCAATCATGATTGTTTTGAAATTCATGAAATATATATTACATATCTCAGAATCATCTACTGTAAATATAGTTTCAGTTTCAATTCTATTTGTAAATATTTTTGTCCATTTAGAATACTACTAATATTTCTCTATTAATTCAAAAAAGTTCATTTACTTCATAAGCCTCTAAACTATAATCTTTATATATTTTTGGCATAATTGTCTTCATATATACCTTAAAAAGTTTCTAAAATACAAATTTGATCCTTTGAATTAGTAAATGAATGAGTAACATTTAAAAAAATCTAATATACTATATTTTTAAATATAGTATATTAAAAATTTTTCAGATACAATGAAACCTTGCTTAATGAGCACCTCGCATAGCAAGCAAAACAAAAAAATGACTCACTTAACAAGCAATGTTTTGCATAACAAGTGACCAGGAGAGGGGAAAGTCCTGGATTGTGCACATGCTCCATCAGTCTGTGTTTAGCACTCATTCCACTAGCATCTTAGTGTTGCTTGTGATCACACATTTTTCCAAACTTGTGTTCACACATATTACTTATAAACATCAACAACTATATCCTGTTATATAATAAACAGGTTAAATGATATGTTAAATTCTTGGGCTATGTAAAGGCTATAATTAAACATTAGAAATTAATTAATTTGACTAGAGATAGGCAGTTATATTGCCATCTCATATTAAATTGAATTACCAATTCCAAATTAAATTTTAGAAATGTCTAAATTAAAAATTAATTATTTATAATTATTACATTAAATATGAGATGGAAGCATAACTGTCTACCTCTAGTCAAATTAATTAATTTCTAATATTTAATTATAGCATTTACACAGCCCAAGAATTTGGCATATTGTTTGGCATGTTTATCAGATGTAGTATCTGTGAAAACTTTTGTTTTCTGCAAATCGAATTCACATTCTAGATTGGTTCATTCTGCACTAGAAGAAAAGAGAATGATGATTCATGCTCTTTAACAATGTATATTGTATAGTTTTCTTTGAATAAACGTTATACATTAAATATTCGAGTACTTTTTTTTTTGGTGTGGAATGCATTATGTATTTTACATTAATTTATATGAGAAAAATTGTTTCGCTTAATGAGTGTTTTGCATTACGAGTGTGATTCTGGAACGAATTATGCTTGTTAAGCAAGGTTCCACTGTATATAATTTTCAGCAGTATGTAGATCAAAACATATTAACAATATCATTAGCTTCATATACAATTCATTTTATAAAACAAATTTTTGCCTTATACTAATAGACATTTTAAACCAATTTATATTATCATTTACAATTCTTACTGTATTGTCTGCTTTCTCATGTAAATTTTTTATTAGTGAAATGGTATGTTCTAAAATAATATCCATTAAAATTTGCTCTCTAATTTTTGATGATTTACACAACAAATTGTTTTGTAATAATCAATAAAGCAAAAATTGATGTTTCATAATAATCAATAAATCAGTAATATTAGATAAATTCTCTTTTTCAATAATTAAAGTTTAAGCACATACATCTCAGGAACTGTATTTATTCTGTTTATGATAAATTCTATAATATTATTATTGTGAAAAATGTTTAATTGCATGAAAATGTTTGTAATTATATATTAATAAATAATACATAATTTTCTTAGCACTACTTTTTAGGTTATATATTATTTTAAACATATTAAGCTTATCTATAAATAGCATTGCTAGACCTGATATACAATAAGCTAGACTCCAACCAAATGCCGAATTCTACCAGACTAGATATGGCTAAATACTAAATAAATTATGCAACCAATTTTGCACTAGAGGGAAGCATTAGGTGCCATCTCTTATTAAATTTAATAATTATAATATTTAATTAATTAATTTAAATAATTTAGAACCACTGAAGAAGGAAAAAAAAAAAATTGGTTCACAGCGGGGCTCGAACCCACAACTCCTGCTTACCATGCAGATGCATTGCCTGTTATGCTATCAGGACCTCCAGTCCAATCTCCTCTTCCAGAATATATAAGCTATCAGCGTTGTAATAACCATCAATGGTTATAACTTTAGCTTATATATGCTGGAAGAGGAGATCAGACTGGAGAGGTCCTGATAGCGTAACTGGCAACGCATCTGCACAGTAAGCAGAAGTTGTGGTTTCGAGTCCCACTCTGGCTGATTTTTTTTCTTCAGTGGTTCTAAATTATTTAAATTAATTAATTAATTATTATAATTATTAAATTTAATAAGAGATGGCACCTAACGCTCCCTCTAGTGCCAAATTGGTTGCATAATTTATTTAGTATTTAGCCATATTTAGCCTGATAGAATTCAGCATTTGGTTGGAGTCTAGCTTATTAATTTTATCAATATAGTTCTTTAAACAGATAATACTAAATATATAAACAACTTTACTGATAAATAAAAATATAAAAGAATAAATGAAAATGTACATCATTACAAGAAAAGCATAAAAAAATTATAGTTATTGAAAATATAATTTTTGGGGAAATAAATGTGAAGTTAATAAAAAGACAGTGATGAAAAATATTAAACATGGAATAAGAATATTTTATTTCAAGCACTAATAACAAATTTTCAATGAGTATTATTTTTGAAATAATGTTCATAAGACATTTGTGTAAATTTAAAGCTATTCATCACATTTATATACACACCTAAATATATTTATTACCTCTTATATTAATTATACACATCTAAATAATCATAATAATCTCAATAATATAATAATTAAGCACTTATATTTAGTAGTAATTTAAGTTTATTAATCAAACTGATATTTATCAGATCAATATAAAACAAAAATTCTTGTTTTAAAATACTTAATCCATTTATTTAAAGATAATTTTAAATTAAATTGTGAATATTAGTAGCAAACAAAACAACAACTTTTATATCAAATTTATCTGTTGTCTTGAATTTCAATCCAGAAGGCTTGAAACAGATATTAGAAACTAAGATACAGCTATGACATAAGATACAAGATCACAGATTTAAAATGAAATGTAAGTACAGTACATCAAAATCTTGCATTTGTTGGAAAACAAATTGTAGATTAACAATTTCATTTAAAATAAAGCTGTGATTATAATAATACTTTATATATAATTATGAATTTGTTCTGTTGATTGCTTAGTGAGGAAAAAACAAAATATAATTAATTTTTTACTTTGAAGATAAATATCGCAACTGGTTAATAAAATAAATTTGAGAATTTTTTTATAATTTATCCAAAAATTGTATGCACATCATTATTTTGTGTATCCACTTCAGTTATTTGATATTAAAAAAATAACTTTTCTGACTGAAAACTTTTTTAAAAAAATGCAAAGTTAATTATTCTTGAGCTAGAGATCAAGAATAACTTCATAATTACAAATTTAAAAGTTAATTCCAAATTCTGCTTTTATAATTGAACAAACTTTTAGAGTAATTTTTAAATAAAAGTTATAGAACATTTAAAATGATAAAATTTATAATTATTTTGAAATGTAATTAAGCCCACAAAATCAGAAAAACAGCTGGCAAACAAGAATTTAAACTACTGGCCCCCAATGCTGAACAAGTCATATAAATATTATAAGTCTTTATAATATATAGTCCAAATTTTAACCTAGCAATTGATAATGATTTTAACATAAACAGGAATTTAGTCTTTTAAATGTCTTTAGAATTATGCTCCCGTAAATTAATTATCCCGTTAGCTTTCTAACGTATTTTGTCTTCACAAAATGTTTATATCATAAATCCTTAGCTGCTTCTATATTTTTCACTACTAATTCTAGAAGGTGATATTTTAATCAAGGAAAACCAGTCTCATCCTAATAATAAAAACAAATCATTCTTTGCAAATATAAACTCTTACTATAAGCAATTTACTGCAGTGAGACAGAAAGTTCATTATTTCAACTTAATTTTTACAAATTTGTTTGATGTTGAAATTTTTAACAAGTTTTTAGAAGTATTTTTAATTTTTTTTAATTAAAAAATGTTTTGAATTTTTAAAACTTTATAAATTTTTAAAAACATATATTTTCTTATTAAATTTTAAAATTGAAGATTTTTATATTTTATACATTTTGTAATTTTTTAAAAAACTAAAATATTTAAATTTCAAAACTATTAGAAACTTCTGGTGTTTCTATTTCTTTTTTAAATATAAACATAACTAAAAAACTTAAATAATAGAATCCAAAATAAATTAAAAATTTACTGGATTTTTTAATGAATTAATTTATTATATATTCCATAAAATATTTTTATTATAATTTTTAACACAGTTTAGTCAAATATCTTTCCTTATGCTTTGGATCTAAAGATTCCAGGAATATTTAAAATAAAAGAACCACAACATTGAACATTTCATAGAAAAAGGAAACAGAAATCCTTTAGTTCTAAAACTGCATCATCTATATACAGGGTGGGCCAACGAAAACGAAACGGCAGAGTGTTCGTGTTCGTCCAAGCAAATCGCTCAGACAGGTCGATTTTATTCTAGAGGGGACATCTTATGCAATAAAGTTTTTGCGAATCTGAATATTAACTAAACAAACATTTTTTTCGAAATAAATGTTTGTTTAGTTAATACAAAATAAATGAGTTTTTAAAATTTTTTGTTGTCTGTTGTATTCAGAATCGCAAAAACTTTATTGTAAAAGATGTCCCCTCGAAAATAAAATCGACCTGTCCAAGCGATTTGCTTGGACGAACACGAACACTCTGCCGTTTCGTTTTTGTTGGCCCACCCTGTATATAAAAATTAATGTATGTGTGTGTGTTTGTCCTTCATGCATTACTACACCATTTACCCGATTGCCACAAAACTTCGAGAAGTTGTTTAATACACTCCTGCGAAGGTTTCTGGCATATGTGAAGACCACCATTTCTCCCCTTTCAAAAATATATTTATATATAGATTAAGGCTTTTATGTCCAACAGATGGCGCTAACTCCGACAACCTAAGTTTGCTTTTCTGTGAGGCATTATGCTTTTCTGTGAGAATGGACTTAAGCAGATCATTTTCTATCTATCTATATAAATAAAATATAACGTTTGTTTGTTCCTACCGATTTCTTTGAAATTTTGACACAACGTTGCATTCGAATACGCATGTGTTTTTATATAATATACATGTCAAAATTCCCCCTACTGGGAGGAGATAGACAGGATTAAGGCTTGCCATGAAGAACTCGGCTTCTATTATACTATTTTAGATGCATGTTTGATTGCGTTTTAATAGGGTACGTCAAGAGAATGTACACTAAGAAGGGATTTTTTGAAATTCCCCCCACGGGGGAAGTGTTATACATTTATAATAGATACATTTTGAGCCACAACAACGCATGGCCAGGTCTGCTAGTTTAAATATAAGATTTGTTAGATTGTTAGCAAACACTAGATCAACTCAAGTCAGTTGACAATGCTGAACCAGTTTCAAAACCATCAACAATTCAAATCATAAATTGACATTTCCCTTATTTCATTTATAATTTGATAATGTAATTTATATCTGATTTACACATCTTAGATACATTTAAAATCATTACAGTTTAAAATGCAAAATTTATGATTATAAAATTACAAATAAGATGAGCATAACATGTGATATGTAAATAAAACCATAAAAGACATCATAAAAATAATATAAAATAAAAATATCCATAGACTATTATCTATTATATACATATACATATAAATTACTAATAAGTGTTTTAGAATAATAATAATTAAGATATTCTTCCAAATCATACTATTCTGATTTTTCATGTGTCATTTAGTGTTTATTCATTTACATTTAAACATTAAAATATAATAGTACATAAATAATTAAATAAAAACAATTTTTTATATTATATTTTATTTTTAGAATGTTTTAATTACAATATATAAATTTATAATAAGTGAAAATATCCTAAAATCATTATCTAAACAATATTCAAAAAATTTATTGGAAACAGTTTGAAAATATGTTCTAAATTTTGTAAAAATGTATCCTGTTTTCAAGTTAGACTTCTGAAGATAAACAGTGTAAATTTGAAAGTGCTTAAGTACTGTACATCTGATTTACACATACATATGTTTTAGTTTGAAGAAAACACAGGTTGAATTAAAACATTATGTCATTCTGAAGTTAGTAGCTAGAAATTCTGAAAAACAGTTATGGTATATCAAACTTTCAGTTCCTAAATGGAAAGTTTTCTTTTTCTTACTTATTGGTGAAAAAATAGGTCAGTCCAGAAATCAGTCCTGAAAATAAATCTATTTATTTATTTTCAGGTCTGATTAAAGAAAGTCATGTCATCATGCAGTTTTTTAGCTACTGCCTTTAAAGATGATTAAAAAATATAATCTCTTATATTTATAATAAACTTCAATATATTTTATATTAATAAATTCTATATCAGTTGTTTTAATTCATTCATTACCAAATGAAAATAAATAAAAAGATCTCTAAAAGTTTCTATACATAAAAACAACATGAAACTAAATAAAAATATTTTAATAATTAGTGAGATCACTTAATTCTTTTTTAAAAAAATTAGACAAATATATATTATATTATAAAACAAGAAGTAAATTAAATTAACTTATTACATTAATCAATGATCATAACAATAAATCCTTAATAGTCAATAAATTTTAAAACAAATTTTTCAAATTTCAATCAAATATATATATATATATATATATATATATATATTGATTATTATATATATTATTTAATATATGTAGATATATATATATTAAATAATTAACTGATTATGAAAATTTCACCATATATATATGGTGAAATTTTCATAATCAGTTAATTATTTAATATAGAGCATAGTAAAAAGTTTCATAATTATTGGATAATAATTTCAAATATTTATAGATTTATTTCATTTTTTAAAATTTATTATAATTTAGAGGAATTTCAATATATACACTTTTATTTTTTAATTAATTTCAATAGTATTTTAATTATTATTTTTTGAATTTAGTGATATGTACTAGGTGTGCTTAAGTACCTCATTTCACTCATCAAACTTCAATGGATCTTTCCAATTGCATTAAAATATATTCATTACTCTCCGGCATTTCTTTCTTTTACATATAATAAACAAGTAATCTAAAACTGCTGATTTATATTTTATAATATATTTTAACATCCTCAGAAATTTTCTGAATTAAAATTTAGGCTAGATTCTTTTTGGAAGTAGGATAAATTTTAATTGATGTTTCAGGTGCTTCTTAATTTTGAGTAGTAAATTTTGACACCAAAATTTGCTACTTGAAATTTTGCCTATCAATTCAAATTTAGCCTACTTCCAAAAATAATATACCCTAAATTTTAATTAAGGAAATTTCTAGGGATGTTTCAACATACTACAAAATATAAATCAGCAAAGTTTTAGATACTTTGTTTATTATAAGTAAAAAAAACAAAGAAATAAAAACCTGAGAGTAATCAAAGCAATGGAAAAGATCCATTGAAGTTTAATGAGCATACATACACTCTGACATCAACTTTGCCAGTAGACTTAATATTGTAAACTTTGACCTTGCATATATCTGGTCACAGGTCAAATTGGTCTAGGTCATGATGCAATATATCTGTTTGCATCATGACCTAGACCAGTGCTTCTTAAACTTTTTTTATTCACGACCCCATTTATGATTGTGATTTTTTTCGTGACCCCCAAAAAAATATAAAATAAATGTATATAAATATTTTGCAATATACATATGAAATACAATGAAAATATACATATATATTGAAGATATATACAAATTTGCAAAAACAATAGTGGTGTAATACCACAGTTCACTCTTGTGTTACAATAGGACAGAGACAACTGAATACACTGAAAAGCAACAATACTACATTAGTTCACACTACAATCAGTGTTGTTGAATCATTGTCTCGCTGCACTCGAAGTGACACAAAATGCAACTCACGAAAGCTAAAACACAAAGCATGTCATTTTCAAACTCTCACAAATTATTTTAATGCATGGATTTCGCTAAGCGACCCCAAATGGGGTCGCGACCCATAGTTTAAGAAGCCCTGACCTAGACCAAAGTGGATTTTTTTCTTATGCAAAAAATGATTTAAATTAATTAAGTGATTTTTGAGCAGTTAATTGTCATACAAACATCAAACTCATCATAAGAGAGCTTCACTTCACTACACACTCAATTATTAAATTCAAACGTATTCTAAATTCAAAATAAAACTTCAGCAAAATTTTAAAATTTTATCATTTAAACATTTGTATTTTCATAAAAAATATTAAAAATCAAAACCTTTGATAAAGATATTTTCTAAAAAAAACAATTAATATATCAATTATTTAATCTTTGTCTCCTTTTATTATTTGTTTATTTCTTTAAAAAAGTTGTTTTAATTTGTTTGGTTTTTTTAATTGTTGTTTTTGATTTTATTGTATTTTGGGGTGGAAATCCTTTGTCAACTGACAGTTCCAATTAAAAAAATATTATACAAAGTGTTTTTAAACTAATCAAAGAAATAATGAAAAATAAAAATAAATAAAACGTATTACTATTTTAAAGAAAGGTTACTGACAAATATCTACAAGTTAACAAAAATCATATTAAAATGAAAATATAAATTTTTTGTTATAGGATTACAAAATAACATTACATAAATATATCTTCATAAAATTCAACTTCTTAATATATAATCAAAAATTATAAAATTAATGCAATTTAAAAAGTAAAATTGATAATTTTAAGAAAACAGAAAACTATTTTTCTGTTTGAAACACTGAATTAACATCTCTATTACAACAGCATATTAAATTCTCTTATATTTAATATAATATAAAAAAATGAACATAGTGTCAAAAATTTTTTAACAAGAAAATGTTGATCGAACGATTGATCAAATATTCATACAACAAGAAATCATTATATAAATGACAAAGTAACTAGAATTTTCTTTTCAAATTTATTAATTATGGATAATTAATAATTTAGTATCAAATAACTTAGAATTTATCAAATAGCATACATTCTTGTGTATATTTTTCACTACAGATCTATATTCACTTAAACATATGAAAAGTATCAAACTTAATGCATTGATACAATTTTCCCCATGAAAATTTTTTATCATAAGCTCATCATTTAATTTTTATTAATAATTATTTTTTCTAATTAATTTTTTAAATAAAAATATATTATACACTTACAAGTATTATACTTAATATTTAATCTATTACTATGATGTCAATGTCAATAAATATAAAGCACTATTTTTTAATGGAAATAAAAACATATAAAATCTATTTATATTCATTCCCTTAAAATTTAAAAATATATATATTGTTTGCATTACAATACATCTAGAAAGTTTAACAATAATGAAATCAGTAGCAATGGGTTTACATTTATGTTAATAATTTTGAAGTTATCAATGAATAATAAGGAAGTCCTACATAATTTTAGATAATAAAATTCCTATCTATTCTAATGTCAGTAGATTGTACACTTTACTAAAATTTAATATTTTCTAAAACAGTTCAATTTCAGTAGATTCTTATGATAACAGAATATTTTATATAGATTAGAACATAAAAACTATTACTTCAACTAAGTATTTTCATCATGCATATTAAGATAAGGAATTCTCATTTTTATCACTTATTTTCATTAAGAAAAATAAGATTCTGAACATTTTAAAATCTTAAATTAATTTATGTTTCTTTTTAAACAATTTTTTCTTTCTTTTTTTAAGCACAAAGTACAGAATCCTATATCTCAATAGAATGAAAACAAAGATAATATATTCACTATGGAAAAGTTCTAATTTTATCAGTAGCAAAAAAAAAAAAAAAAAAACCTATAATTGTTTCTTTTATGGTACTTCTGTTAACATCAATAAAAAAAATTTTTTACCACCAGTTAAAACTGTTCAAATAAATTTGTGTAATGACTTCAATATGTATAAACTTTTATTATTTACAATTATATTTATTTAATTTTAAATCTGTTATAAACGAAAAATAGCAGTTTGTAGATGACAGAAAAACATTTTCATTTATGTTCAAATGTCACCATGATGGTAATTTTATGTTAAAATACAATAATTTATAATTTATCAAGAAAATTATTTAATTATTAACAAATTCAAATTTTATATTACAGTATTTTTAATTTCTTTATATTTATTACAAGCATAATTGTTTATATTCTCATGGTATGTATCTTTTATTTTTTTCAATCAATATCGATAGAAGATGCTAGTAAAAATAAATTCTGAAAATATGAAGAGTTTATCACTTCATCTATCAGTTAAAATTTATAAAATTAAAAGTACAGTACATACTAAAATAGTATAAACAATTCTACTTATTCTATAATTTTTAAACATTGTTGGGATCAAAAATTATCATATTTTCCGGCATATAAGACGACCCCTAACTTTTACAGTTAAAACATAGTTTGGGATATACTCTCCCTATAAGACAACACCTGACTTTTGAGAAGATTTTCCTGGGTTAAAAAATTGTCCTATACACCAGAAAATATGGTAATAATACTGTCATTAAAGTTCTTTTAAATAAATTGAATACTCAAATTTTAACAAATATCATACTTTAAAACAGAAAAGACATCACTTAACTGAATGTTCACAAATTACATTTTTAAAATGTGTAACATAATATTGTAATTTCTGCATAAATAATTTATAAGAAAATTTCATGTGCAATTTTAGAAGTTACATTTGAAAATATTTTACTTAATGAGTAGAAAAGTATACAATATTTTTTAATCTAAAACTAAAATGAATATATGATTAAGAGAATAAAATTATTTTTGATAAATAATACTTATTTACGT
Organism: Centruroides vittatus; assembly: GCF_030686945.1. Taxonomy (NCBI): domain Eukaryota; kingdom Metazoa; phylum Arthropoda; class Arachnida; order Scorpiones; family Buthidae; genus Centruroides; species Centruroides vittatus. Next base: position 258,519 of record NW_027122277.1, on the reverse strand, counting down.
TCTAATGATTTAAACAGACACACAAAAAAAAAAAAAATAGATATTGAACGTGACAAATTTCACAATCATAATTTTTATTCTTGATCTATATATGCTTACAAATACTTATTAAAATTTACAAATAAAAGTTATTTCATATTGTATAAGATGAAATAAATTAAAATGATAACATAAGATAAATATTTAAAATTTTGACCCTAAGTAGTGTACATTAACAGGAATGATGATTTTCCTGTTTCAGGGGCCTCAGAAAATAAGGAATCAAATAACGAGTCATCATATTAATTCAGTTTAAATTTAGTAGGCAATATCTTTACTAAATTTAAATATTGTTTAATTTATAACCGTACAAAATTTCATTACTTTTATCCATACCATAACAGATTTCATATTACACTCGATAAGAAACAGAAAATAATGAAAATTTATTAATATATAAATTTAAAGGAATAAATTCTTCATTTTAATCAATTTTTTAAATTAATTTTTTCTTATATTAATATTTTCTTTTATTTTCTACTCGATAAATAACTAAATATCTTTGACATACCCAACATTGACAGTTTGATCAATATATCAATATTTCGCTTCTTTACAATACAGTTTTAACAGAAGGGGGAAAAAAATCTATAAGAAAACAAGTGAATTTCTGAGAAACTTCAAACTGTCAAAATTAAATTTAAATTATATTTAATTATTTTGTATTTTGTATATGCAAAAGTATTGTAGCTTGCTCTCTCTCATATATATATAAAATATAACAAAAATAATAATAAAAAAATTAATTTTTTTTAATCTGATTGTAATATGTCATTTCCTTAAAACAGTATATTGCAGCTATTATTTGAATATAACAGTAAATATATATTAGGTAGTATAAGTGAAGAATATAGGTATACATCTGTAATTTCTATAATTTAAATTTCATTTAAATTATAGAATTAGTAATGCCAATATAGTAATAAATTTATTACAAATATTTTAACTATTTTCAGTATGTAAAGCAGAAATGAATAAACACAAGTAAGAAAATTGAAGATACTGGATAAACAAAATATTAATGTATTAACTACATCAACATAATAATACAAAAGTGGTTTTAAAGAAATTTATATCATTATAGTATTTGATGTAAGCATATATATATTATAATTACATAACTTATTTTTTGCAATTATAATTAAAAATTATGCATCTTTTATTATCACTTTTTTACAGTGATAATTAGCCTATTATTATTATTACTAGAAATTGAATGAATTTAAGCACAAGTATTTAAACTTACCACTAAAATGAGATGTTAAAAAAAAAAGAAAATCCATCATTTGCTTTGCTTAAAAGATTCTTTTGAAAAATAAGATGAAGAAGAATAGGAAAAGCTCAATATTCAAAAAGCAGGGAATTTTCCTTAGATGCCAAGGTCACACGATCAATTCTTTTTCGGCGGTATTAGCCACGATACCGTTATGTATTATATCCTATACCGCTAAATATTTTATATCGGTTGTAAAATTACATTTAGGATAAGAATTGCAAGCGTCAATCGTTTCAACATAACCAAATACTTAATCTGTCATCTGATTAGCTCGGTCTTGTCCGCCATACGTTTCGTCATTCGTCCGCTACAAATCTGATGGCGCTAGTGTATAGATAATTAAAAATATTGTATTATTAATATTGATAATTTATATATATATATGTATATATATAATTTGTTATTATTATTATTGTATTTTAAATTAAAAGTAATTTTTATTAGAGAAATATAAGTCATTTCATTACATAGATATATAGAATTTAAAAACGTTTCTATTTCACTAAAATATAAATATAAAATTGTTAAACTTATGTAAAGGTGCCAGTATTTGTCAAATAATTAATTCACTAGCAAAAATAATTCTATCTATATCATTTCTTATAATTTAAATTTACATTATAAAATTGGGATTTAAATGTTTATATTATTAAGGAAACTGATAGTCACTGTTTGTATGGAAAAGTATACATGACATATATCAAAATGGTGGCTTTTAAGGATATTTTACTACCTTCGGAAGCAGTGTCGTCTTTAGAACGTAAGGGGCCCTGGGCCAGAAGAATGTTGGGAGCTCCCATGAAGAAACAGAATTAATACTAGATTATAGACTTAGGGGTCGCTGGTGTAGGTAGCACTGGCGAGACCGGTTACGGATATCGTGCTATCACCCTTTTAACATATCCCAGAAAAATCTGTTGACCTTTCTTTTTTACCCAGTGAGATTTTTCACCCTATACTCAATACTTCACACTACGTGTTGGAGGAGTGATTTCAATCGTATTATTAATGGTTTCTTCATTTCAAGTAACCTATTTGTTTTCTTTGTAACTTTATTACTTTCGGATTCAGGGCCCCGTAGGCCCTCCCCTAAACACGACACTGTTTCAAAGAGCTCGAGTTCGCTGTTTGCTCAAATGAAATGTTTTTCTTCGTTTTAAACAACCTTCTTTTAGGCCTGTTAATAAATGATTAAAAAAACTAAAAAAGAAAAAATCAGAAGCAAAATCACATTTTGTAATGACTGTAAGACATTCTTCTACTGCCATGATGGACTTATATTCCAATTTAATTCAAATTTCCGAATATTTATACTCTAATAATTTAGGCCATCAGAAAGAGATATACTGTACTAAGCATAAAACAGAGGAAGTTGCTTTTACTGTATTTAGAAACTCGAAAAACTTTTATATATTTATTCTTCGTTTTCGTCAGTAAGAGGAAGACATTAAATGGTCCTCCTAGTGATAGGCTCTGATTCAAAATTAATCCTGGCTCTTGTTATTTTTAATAGATAGGTCGGATCAAGATGATATTTTCACTTTCCTGGCTGTTATAACAGAGGGAAAGTATGGCGATCGGGCGAAAAATGACCCCCAAGATTTTTACATTTTTGGACTTAGGTCACCTTCAAAGATCGAGAATTGCAAAAAAAAAAAAAAAAAAAAAAAAAAAAAAAAAAAAAAAAAAAAAAATTTGGAGTTTATTCTATATGTATGAATGTTAGTGGTGTGTAGGGGACACGATTTTGTTCACCATGTTTGAAGCTTAATAACTTCTGTGCTTTTGGTCTAAAATTTCTGAAATTTTGCAAGGAGATTTGATTATTAGGAGGATTGATGCTATTAAATTTTGGTGATTAAAGGTCCAGGGGTGGGGAGATAAAGGTGGTCGTGTGTATCTACAGTAGGGTGGGACTTAATGACGATTTTATTCGTTATTAGCATTTACAATTTTTTTCATAAACGGCATCCTTACCCTCAAAATGAAGCTTCTTGCCGTTTTATAATAGTTAAAAATATAAAAAGTTTTAAATAAAATATGATAACAGATGGCGCCATCAAAATTGTTGGGAAAGCTGAGCAATTGGTTGTTGGTTTATTCAGCATTGAAAATCATAATGAACAGCCTTTTATTACTGAAATAATTATTTTTAGGGATATGCTTTTTGTTTTTTTTCTTTTCTTTTTTATAGAAAATGCTCTAATTTTAATTTTTATTCAAAAATAGAAACTTTCTTCCACCTTGAAAAATATTTTTGTTGTCATCATCAACAGCCGTCTAAAGCCCATTGCAGAAGATATGTCGGCTCCCGTCCCTCACCACCCGGCCGTTCCATTGTGGGCCTGTACGAACCCTTAAAGGGCTTGCTAAAAGAGGCGCTCTTAGTGCCCACAGGGCGGAAAGAGTTAAAAAAAGGAGCCCATTGTAGGACATAGGCCTTCTCGTAGATAGCCCATTTCCTCCTGACTTGGACTAGTCTGCGTTACTTTGTACATGTTACACTTAAAATACTTTATAAATTCAAGTAATAATTAGTTAAGTAAAAAATTTTTCATTGCTTGTTTTTTATCTCCGTTCTGTAAGCGTTAAGAGGGCCTTTTTAGCAAGCTTATCATGAGTTCAGCCAGGTCCACGATAGCGCGACCGGATGGTGAAGGGTAGTGTCTGATATATCCAAGACGGACTACCCCGAAAAATTCTTGGGGTTTTTCGATCCGTCCGGATTTAATCTCGGACTCCGCAGAGCGGTAAGTTGCCACTTTACCAGCTCAATCATCTGGCCGTCAAATTCGATCGATTTTTTTTTTTATGCATTGGTTCTCTGCATGCTTCGAGGTGAAAGACACACCCATTGAAAAATAAGACATTAAAAAACCGACCAGTTAGCATAAAAAATAATTTTAACTTGACAGAAGTATTAATTAAACAGTTTTATCTAAGAAATATACATTATAAATATAAGATTTTTCATACAGAAATATTTACTATATTTAAGTGAAAATTAGGACTGGGAAGAAGTATGTTAAATGGGTATTTTTAAATATAATCGTAAATTTTACAAAAAAAGTTTACTGTGTAAAAGCTTCAGTTATATAAATCATATATAAACTAAGAGAGCCTTTTTTCAAATCCATCATAGGTTCGGTCAGGCTGACAACGAAGCGGCCGGGTCCGACAAATCCGAATTAGACCATTCCCGAAAAATATCCGAGATTTTCGATCCGGATCTCCCAGAGCGATATGGTTTAGGTTTATTCGTATATGGGAACGCGATATATGAATGATCTTCCAAAGGGAGGTACCTCCCGGAAGAACTTTCTGAAGGAAACTGGTCCCTATTTAGGTGTTACTAACGTAAAGAAAACCCAGAAAACTCGCCATGTAATTCGTAATGCAGCCAGATACGCATATAAGGCATTGTCTCTCGATGTTGAAAACTTGGCAATTAAAAATATATGCCGAATTTTCTGTTAGCTATAAGAGAGTTAAGGAACTAAAAGATTGTTTTCATTTTTTGGAATTGGAATATGACAATGTCATTCCACACGTGACAACAAGATGGCTATCTCTATTTAAGACTCTGGAAAAAATTGTTAATGGCTGGTCAGCAATAAAACTTTATTTTGTACAACAGGGTGAAGAAGATACACAAAACCATTTGGAACTTTGTGAAGGACAGTGAAGATGAGATTCGAGACGATGAAGATAATTTATCTTTAGCCGAATGTTATATTCACTTGTGCATCTTTTTATGGGAATTATGAATCAGCATATTTTACAGCTTGAAAATCAATTAGTAACAAGTTCCGGATTGAATGGCATAATGTTATCTCTGAAAAATAAACTGGAGAATAGATTAGAAGATCAATTTTTCAGTAGTAAAGTGAATACAAGTTTAGATTTCCTAGCTGTCTATGAGAAACAAACATTTGTTAACTCTTTCCTCCCTGTGGACACTAAGAGAGCCTCTTTTTAGCAAGTCCATTGTGGGTTTGGCCAGGCCCACAATGGGACTACTGGATGGTGAGGGACCGGACCCGACACATCCGCACAGCCCACTCCCCGAATCTGGACAGGCTTCTCCGACCTGTATAGATTCGATCCCGTATTTCCCAGAGAGATAGGCTGCCATCCGGCCGTCGAAATCCCGTTAGTTCGTAACTGTACTTTTTTTCCAATGGGGGATGTTAAGATTTACATGCTAAAAGAATTCGGTTAGTTCGAAATACGGCTACTTCGAAGTGAAACTGCGATATCGTATGTTAACTCGTTCGTTTTGATCGATGTACTTCTATGCCAGTGGTTCTTAATCCGTGGACCACGGAACACGGGTGCTCCGTGAAGCCACTTCAAGTGTTCCGCAAAAAAACAAATATACAATTAAAAATTGTTGCATAAGAAAAATCAATACAATGTAAAATAACTTTTGTATGGGAATGCAATTAGCAAACACTATTGTCGTCATCTACTAGACCGAGTGCGCTTGATTTCAAAAAGGTTTGCCACCCCTTCTTTAAAGCTGTTGTATTGTAAGTGTTCCGCCGAAAACAAATATCAAAGTTTAGTGTTCCCCGACTTCGAAAAGATTGAGAACCATTGCTCTATGCTATAAGAGAACAATAGACCAAGAACAATTCTAATCTGGTCAATATGTTTGTCTGTTTAGTTATGGCAACGCAACACTTGGGCGATCTGCCTGGGATACCTTCCGGGAGGTCTTTTTAAGGGTAACTGGCCCCCTGTTCGACCGTTACAGAAAAATTCACGTGGCCAAGCCGGCCTGGCGACGCGCGAACCTACGACTGAACGTCTAGTGTTCAGAGAACGAAACCGCTTGGCCACTGTGGGCTTGGTTAATATGACTTTGCTTTTACACTAACACATTTTCGGGTGTCACCTTACATACGGACTACATCCTTTTTTCTCTCATTTCATAAAATATGGCTGGTTTTTGAGATTGCAGGATTGGGCTATTGATATTTGTAGAACTCTAGGCTACTACATTAGGGCGACTTACTACCTTTTGGGCCACTTTAAAAATACTTTGGGCTAAATTTCGAGGAATTCTTCTTTACTTTTTATAAAACCTATCTGGGGACCTGTGAAGTTCTCGTCGGACACGTGTTGTTTACCTGTAGTTTATTCATTTTATTATTATTTATTTATTAACAAAAATAGCGTTCCGTATAAGTAACCGTATTTCGTTTCAGTTATGTGGCATTTGGTATATTATACAGAAATATGTAAATCTCGGATAATTCGAAATTTGATAATTCGATGTCGCGAATATTTCGTCCCCTGAATTTCAAACTAACGAGGATTTCTTGTAATATTGCATTAATATTTATCGATGATTGACTATATTTTAAAACATTAGATAAAAATATGTATCGCGATATACTAGTAAATAATAAATATATGTACCATTTTTCACCCAATACAAGTTTTTTTATTAACTGTTTTCAATCTACGTGCATTAAGATGGCCTTTTTCTGTACAAATCTTTATATTGGGGCGGCCGGGTGACGAGTGATGAGCTACGACTTATCTAGATACACCATTGTCGAAAAATGCCCGGAGTTTTTCGCCCACCCGGATTCGATTTCGAATTCCTAGTGCGGCAGGCTGATTCGTTGCAGTCTCGATTCTAATTACGATATAGTATTAAAATTTTGTTATGACAGTAACAATTCCGCATTTTTGTCAGTCGTCGCTGTTTAGTATTTTCCGTATTTCTATGAATGTTATCTCAATTCAAGACATTGAACTTAGGGGAAAAAGAACGATTTATTTAACGATTGTTTACTTGGAAGTACAATGATACAACGATTTTCGTTCCTACACGTACATTCATTTGCCATTTTTTATAAGAGTTACATTTATTTTAACGTCACAGAACCGCGTTTTAATTGATTATCGTCCTCGAAACGACACAGAAATCTTTATATGTTTAATTATAATAGATAAGCGGTTTAGATTAATAAAACAATATTTTTTGCTATTTTTATTTTATCTACTAAAAATTTGTCTTCGCCGATAACATAAGTAAACACTGAAAAAAAAAAATAATAATAAATTAGTCCATAAATAAAGTGCCATATAAGCTTGTCATAATAACATATTGCTCGTTGGGCTGCAATACGAAAAAAATGTAGACCTATAAATTCCCACTCTGTCTTTAATCTCAAGAACGGAGTTTGATAAATGAAAACCGAGACCAGATATGGAAAGCTTAAGAAACAGGACGCCCCGCTTAACTATAGACGAACTGCCGATGCAAATTGGAAGTTACATTACTTCAATTCAAAAATTTTCCCCGAAAGAAGTTAGATAAATGACCAGCACAACTCCATTGCTATGATGTACAGGAGCAAGACACTGCTAATTTGAGATGGAGAGCATATACTTTAAATTAAATTAATTAAAAAAATATAATCAAAAATTGCAGCCCGGCCTTGTAACCATGTCACAATAAATAATTACTTCGGGCCTGGGTGTGAAAGACGGACCTGATGTAGGGCTCGTCTCTCACACTAACAGTCCACGTGGGCCAGGCCGAACTCATAGTTAGTGCCCATAGTCTGAAAACAGAGAGAGAAAGAAAGAAAGAAAAACAAAAAACATGCTGTGAGAAAGTATTTTAATATAGTAGTGTTTATTGCTGCAATATTTAATATTGTAAAATTTCATGCTATCGGTATACATTACTTATAAAGTTTTAAATAGTCTCTGGTGTTAAGTGGATCTTATAGATAAGGTAATAGAATTAGCCAGAATATTGCTAGTTATGAGAAATCCCAACTGTAACGAGGCCAATGAAAATTGATACAAAACAATGTTCGGCTCGTAACACTGTGATAAATTATGGAAATATAAAACGGGTTCAAACTCAAATCTACTATAACAATAAATTGATACATTAGAGTAAGATGTTTCGCAAATAGAAATATTATAATCTCAAAAATTTTAATATACACTCAAACCTCCGTGTTTCGAACTTAATTCGTTCCTAAAAGTTGTTCGAAAACCAAACAAATTTTCCCATAAGAAACAATATAAAATGGATTAACCCGTTGTTTCTGGAATCTTCCTCTCTTTCTCTTTAATTGGTATATTCTTTAAAACTTAGACAGTACTTTTATGTATTTGATATCTATTAGTGGCTGTTTTTATTCTAAAATGATTTTTAAAAGCGGCTAATAAAATATATTTAAATCAATCTATTTTTCTGTTATCTAAATATTTTTATCTAAGTAAATTAATACTGATATTTGTCAAAATAATACTTTGACATAACAATGAATTATTATTCTCGAAAAGAATTTTCGAAAAATCCAGCAACGAGTTGCTTAACTTTCCTGGCAACATTTGGTGCCCAGCGCCGTAACTAGCCTTTTATGCGCCCGGTGCAAGCTTCTGTAACTATGCCCCAAAACTTGATCCAGGTCATTTCTACGCCCCCCGGGTCTGCGCCCTGTGCCTGGGCACCGCTGGCACCGCCCTAGTTACGGCACTGTTGGTGCCGCCCTCTGTTATAATATTTTATATTTTTAACTATTATAAAATGGCAAAAAGCTTAATTTTGAGGCTAGTGAGGGGTTTAGAAACAATTGTAAGTGATAGTAACGAGTAAAATCGTCATAAAGTCCGACCCTACTGGAGATATGACACAACTCCCTTTATCTCTTCATTTTCTCAACCTTTAATCACCAAACTTTAATAGCATCAATCCCCCTCATAAACAAACCTCTCTGAAAAATTTTAGAAATTTTCGGAGTTATTAAGCTTCAAATAGGATTCCTCCGTCACACACACTAACATCCATACATACAGAAATTACCCCCAAATTTTTTGCATTTCTCGACGTTTGGAGGTGACCTGAGTCCAAAAATGTAAAAATCCGGGAGGTTGCATTTTGACCGATCGCCATACTTTCCTTCTGTTATATATACCGGCAACAGCCGGGAAAGTAAAAAGATTACATGTTCTTATATAAACTTTTATCAATATAGCTAGTAAGGTACCACTTTGATTACATCGTATATAAGAAATTCTTTTAAGAAATATTTCAAAATATCATTTATATTTTATTGATAAATAAATTCCCTTTTCTCTCTAAATTTATAAAATTCCAAATTCTTTTCTTTTGAACCGTGAATTTCTTTAACTTTATTATAGAATTTTTAGTAATATAAGTTTCACCATCGATATGAAAACAATTGAGATACTTAATAATATAATCAATCCGAGTTTAGTCCAACAGTTTGTCTAGTTTTATAACATCATTTTGCCATAATTTCGAAGAAGTTTAATATTAGAGTTATGGAATAAAGGACTGCTGAAATCCGATTCGTATTACTGTTACAAAACCATAAAATATTGAAACAAATTTCGGATGGCCTTCTGATCTGTCTCTCCTCTGATCTTCCTCTCGGTCTCTTCCTCCAACTTGAGACAAAAATACTAAATTGCATTAGCTTAATTATTAAATAGGTTAATAATCCATAGACGTCTCGCAGGGGTCTCAAAATTCTTAAGTTGTGACTCCGTATTATTAATCAACTCCAATAAATTATGTGAAAAATACCATTAAAAAGAGTTTCTAGGGTGGCCAATCAGTTTGCATGTAGGGCCTTCTGGTACTCTAAATACTAGGAGGCACTATGCACAAACTGATTGACTATCTTATTAGTTACGAAGTATTATTAATTATATACAGAATTTTGAATCAGGCACAAATAGAAAAATAGTAATGGAAGCATTTCGTACGAGTCCTTCCGGGAAGAGCCACTCCTTACAGATCGTGTTGGATTATCTTATCAATCCATCCTTAATTAGAAAATCTATCTAATAGAATAATTTATTTTTTAAATATTTGCATATTTAGTATTTGAAACTTCAAATTTTCATATTTTCAGTAAATATAATGAATAATAATTACATTGATTAGTTTCAGCTAAAGCAGGAACTATAAATCATTCTGAATGTGGTAACGTCATAGATTTATGAGGTGTGAGAAAAAGATGAGATGAGAGACGGACCAATCACAAATGTGAGTTCACCCCTCTTGGAAAACCATCATAATGTGTGAATAAAGTCAATAAAAGTATATTTTTTTACCAATTTTCGAAAAAATTAATTTATTCACACACAAAACAATAAATTTTAGGGTCTTGTGTGTCATGGACTCGGGTTAAATGGTCCTGTTGACTCTCCTCTATCGAGTCTATAGGCATATTCTCATTAGGCTGCAATTTGAAAAAATTGCAGACCCATAGATTCCCACTGTCGTCCGTCTGTCTGTTTTTCCTTAATCTTGAGAACAAAGTTCGGTAGATAAAGTTGAGACCAAAGGTAGAAAGATTAGGGGTTGCAGGCCTTGACTAACTACATACGAACTTCCGCTATAGATCGGAAGTCATTTATTCTAATTCAAAAGTTTTCCTCCGAAAGGAGTTAGATAGAAAATCGGCACGACTCCACTGCTAACAGGAAAAGTATGATGTACAAATTATGTATGCTGTACAAAAAGTATAATGTTCAAATTAACTAAATTAAAAATATGATTAAAAATTGCAGCCCATTATTGTGAAGATGTAACAATAAATACAGTATCTATTCGTTATTATTAACAATTATCAAGCACGATTGTTAATTATTGTTCGATTTAAATAGGCTATATAATTAATTATTGGTAAAAACTAAAGAATGGGGGTATATTTTAAAACTCTAGCTGAACACTTAAATTTAAAAAATGTCATCGAATTAGAAACAATCATTAAAATTAGTAATAGAATTTTGAAGACAGCCTGAAGTATTTATTATATACAACAGAATTATTTAAAATAATATATCTACTTTAAGGTTAAAAAATTTATTTATAAATTAATTTTTTGACGTAAAAGTAAACGCCTAGATTGGCCTAGAAATAAATTAGATACAAACCCTCTAGAAATTAATGATATAAAATAGTTTCTAAACAGAGTTATATTTTTAAAAGCAGTGAAAAATTTAAAGTTGCTATCTTAATTAGGAATTACATACTTAAAAATTGAATTTATCTAAAAGTGATGTGTCTACATATAAATATGAAAAGAAATAAAATAAAATACAGTATATATTTTATTTAATAATTCTACTTGTAATTTTTACTGATGGTTCTGACTTGATTCATACATAACGTAAAGAAACTACATTATATATATTTTTTATAGAAAGGCTACAATTATGTACTTCGTATTTAGTCTGGAAAATCTATTAAATTATGTAAACAATTACAAAGTTAAATATGGAACATATTCTTCCACACATAACACCAAAACGTAATGTCTTTTAATATGTTATTATATACATTTTGTATTGTATACGTCATTCTATATGTTGTGTTAATTATGTGTATTAGTCATTATCTATATTATTTTGTGTTTATTGTATATTATCGTTGGGTCGTGTGTGTATTCTATACAGTACCTCGAATTATGTGTATCGTCTTTATGTAAGTTACACTAACGATCTATTAATAAAGGATGCTCTATCCACTAGCACCATCTGCACGAAAAAATAAGAATTAAAATTATAATATAATTATATATAAAACGTAATTGACATGATTGCATAATTTATATATGAATTTTTTTGCATACGAAAATATGAAAAAAACATCATATAAATGAATTTATTGAATATAAGAATAAATAACCTCCAAAAATATTGTTTAAAAAGTTATTTTTGTGAGCGTTACTAAATACTCGTATCAAAAAATATCGTAAATTATTGTAATTTATTCGATTTTTTTAAGTATTAATAATTCAAACCATATTACGTCATTAAAAGGAATGATGTCACAAAGAGTTGCAGCGAATTATTAATAAGATCAAGGACGGGAACAGATCTTCCTGCAATTATGCTGACTTAAATCATTCAAGTTAATGTAGTGTGTGTTTGGTATGTACAATAACTAAACGGGATGCAATATATATGACGTTTTAATAAATATTCTTACAAACAAGTAATAACTTTTAAGAAAAGGCAAGTATTTTCTACTTTAAACATTCGTTTATAAATTATACAATGATTAAAGTTCTGATATCTTATCTTATTATATTTATTTATGTAGATAAATAATTAAATTTTAATGCACTTTACGTGTAGCATAGTTTCTCTATCTGGTTTTTCTGTACAAAAATATATATCTGCATAATCATTTCCATATCTATTTATTACTAAATCATTTTTAATATCTAAAAACAATAAAAAGCATGTGTGCAGATAACTAAAAATTACAAATAGTAATATAAATTATTTTATAATCGATATTTATATACTTTTGTATACGAACGAAGTTTGAGGTTAGCCTTTAAGATTTCAAATTTCCTGTATCATAAGAATATTTATGAATATAGAAAATAGAGTCTGTATTATAAAATATTGTACAGGAAGAAATTGAAGTCGTAATTTTGTCTCGAAAATCTCGTTCTTTACGGTTCAGAACGAAGTTTACGATGCAGATCTTATCACTGGTAGCTTGTTTAAGCAGAGTATAATAGGCTTAATAATAAGCAGTAATTTTCAAAATTTAATTAATTATACATACTGTGCTCTAGATTACATTTACTTTAATTTTAAACTGGAAGTGTACAAGCTTAATGTTTTTGCATATTTTTAGTTTAGTATATCCCACCACAGAACTATGTATCCACGTTGTACTGTACTTAATTCATACTATACTGAGAAATAGTTATGTAAACATATACAATGAAATATTTATCCAAATTTAAGGCTAAATTCTGGCTATTTAGTCTATTTAACTTAATCGGCTACCTACTTAAGGCTAAATATTTTTGTATACATTTTAATCATGCCTTCATTTTAAGGTTTGAAGTGTCCTGTATCGTAAGAGTAGTCGTTAATATAAACAGAATGTACTGTACATAGTAAACATATTTATCCTTAGTTTACATAGTAAGGCCGAATGTTTGCACAAGTTGATAAACATTTATAGCATTGCATTACAGATTTATATATTTAATCATGCAGTTTAAATGCGAATGAAAAGGTGAAAGTAATCAAAAGATAAAAATAATATTGATTATAATTTTTATTTTTCAAAGTAAGAGAAATATGGACACAATCTATATTATTTATATAATTATAAACTACGGGAGAACATTTTTATAGTACAAACAGATTGTTATTATGGAAGAACATTATTTTAACTGCTGAAAAAAAGCAATTTTTTTTCTTTTTTAAAGGACGATACAAAATTTGAATTCAATACAAGAGTTGATGTCATTTTCTTTTTTTCTTGTAGTTTATTTTTTAATACAGTAAACAACGAATGAAATATGTACAAAAAAAGAACGAGAAGTTCTTATATTAAAAAAAAGGAATGTGACGGAAATAAATAAGATATGTGTAGTATATAAACACATCCACTCGGACATGTAGTATCAATAAATTATGGAATGTTTAAAGCTTTTACATCAGAAGAAACTTAGACCGGAGGTGACGATGATATATCACAATCTTTCCTTTCTTTTAATCTCCGGTTTACAGAAGAATAAATTTGATGAGAATTTTTTTGTATATAGGAATTCATCTCGAATCACTACACTGTAAGAGTTCCAGATAAAGTTCGGATTGCAAGAATCTTAAATACGAGTCCTGTTCCATCAAAGCCTGAATTCTCCTTTGAGCCTGATCAAAAGAATGTCTATCGGGTGTAGCCAGACTATTCATAATGCTATTTCGTATCGTCAAGTCCAAGTTTACCTGTAGAAAACACGCTTTTATTAGACTTATTCCGTTAAAATCAAACTATTCTCTAGTATAAAAGTTATTGTAAAATATCCTTACCTCTTTAGGAGACTGTGACGCTACGAAATCATTATAAATTTTCCTAGCTTTAGACGATAACTTATTCGTTCTGGCTTTCTTAAAATCTTCGCATGCTAACCAAAATTCTATATTTTCCTCGCTGAATTCTCGAGACAAGAAAGCTCTGAACAACGCTTGGCCGTCTGTTAAAAAACAAGGAAAAAAATAGGTGAAAAAAGGGTGGAGGAAGAAGAACAAAGAGAAAGTTCGATAATCAATCTAACTTACATTTACTTGACATCAAATCTTGAAAAGAATCCGCCCATTTCTGAGCTTCCTCGGGAGAAGGCCTGACAGAATTTTGAATAGACGAATCGGTGTGACGTCGACGAAGAAAAGTCAAGCGGAGTTTCGTATCTTGCGATCTAAAAACGAGATTTAAAAAAAGTGTCGTTTAGACGACCACTCTACGCTTTCCACGGTTAATTAGCACTAAGTGCGATGGACTAAGAGTGACGCTTACAGTTTTTTCTTGTGTTTTTTCTCGTCTTCGTCTTTAATCCCGGTCGATGACGCGGAATCTGCTGATTTTGTCTTGGAAACCGGCTGTAAATAAAAAGAAAATAACAAATTAACATGGCACATAAGGATGCCGATAGGTTTAAAGGGTAATAATCGGTTTTAAAGTCTGGCAATTTCTCCACTCTGGTATTAAGAAAAAGAAAAGGAAAAAGATAAAAAAATGAGACCGCAAATGACGTAAGCGCGTCATTTATAGACCATATAAATATAGACCTTTTGCTTAAACCGCAAAACTAAATAAAAAAAAAAAAACACAAACCAAATTTACGATATAGAAAAGTAAGGAAGAACGCTGTCGTCGTACATCAAACGTTCGTTCGTCATTACCGACCTTCGTACGTTTCCGCCCCGAAATAGATTCGAAATTTACACAAGACACGGCCAACAAAGAGAGATACAATAGAAAGCATCCCAATGGAAATAGAAGACTTTTAGACGAATCCCCCGAGTACGTGGTGGTATTTCTGCAGCAAATTTCGAAAGGAAGGCAAAACGAGACGAACGTAGTAACGCAAACCGAAATACGTAATGGAAAGCAACTTACCACGATCAATACCTGCAGCATTTTGCCTAAGAAGTGTCCGATTAGATTCCAACGGTTAAGAGAAGTCGCGCTATCCTTCGCCACGTAAGCCACTTTTGCTAGATATCCCGCCGACGGGTGTTTAAACGCTACCTCCCGACTACTCGCACCTAGACTAAATAAATGTCGACTGTCCTACGTCATTCCTGGCTCGCGCCGCCAATGGTTTACCACTGCCGGTGACGTCACCGCCAATAGAGGTAGCGGATACGCGCGCCTCTTTCCTATTTTAAAAAAATTCGTATTCGATTTTCGTAAGTCCTTGTAAACGTCTGGCAACGACTACTTTAATGTAACTAACGATTCGGCTCTGGCTATTTTTTGGCGGCTTCGGATGCGTTTTATTGTACGGACGATGTGGATAATCGCTGGTTCTGAGCCATTTATTCCTTGTAAATCGGTCGATACCCCTTATTAAACGGAAAGGAAAAAAGTCCACCCGTCTTACCAAATCGGATTAATTACATAGGCGACGGTCGTTACTCGTTTAACAAAACAATTGGCTAAAATTCATTTTTTACTTATTACTTATTAATTTTTGCAGACCGTCGGCAGACGAGTAGGGTGATCGGGCATCGCCTTGCGTATCCTTATATAGATTTCCACAAATATCCTCTTGCTCGCTTCATTAAACTTAACGATGAGGCGAGAAATGGAGGGTTTTGGAACGGTATTCTTTTTAGTTTATTTTTGTACACGGGCACGTCTGCAAAAGTTACAAATTATGCGCGAAATTTAATTATCGATTTCTCAACTCGCCTTTTTTGCCTATGCGGTCGACACACTATACAAAATCCAACAACCGGTTGCTTAACTTTCCCGGCAACTATTATGATATTTTATTTAAAATATTTTGTATTCATAAAATGGAAAATAGCTTAATTTTGAGAGTAGGGGTGAGTTTTTTAAAAAAAATTGTAAATGCTAACATCCAGTAAAACTGTTACTGAACCCTAACCTACTGGAGATATGACACGACCCCTTTATTTTCCCATCTCTCGACCTTCAATCACCAAAACGCAATAGCATCGATCTAATTAAACAAACCTCCTTGCAAAATTTCAGAAATTTTCGACAAAACGCGCAGGAGTTATTAAGCTCCAAAGAGGGTGAACAAAATCGTGCCCCCCACACACACATACAGAAAAAAAAAAACCCGAATTTTATTGCATTTCTCTACGTTTCGAAGTGTCCCGAGTCGAAAAATTTAAATTTAAAAATCTTTGGGATCATTTTTTGACCGATGGCCATACTTTCCCTCTGTTATATATAATAACTTGGAACGTAAAATATGCATGGCCAATGACCTTTCGTTTACCAACCGGACGTTAGTACTTTACCACCAAGTTTCCCAAATTTGACGCTTCGTTTTTGTAAATGTCAGAACATATTTATTCTTTTTCCTTCGATTTTGTATTCGTAATTAATTAATTAATCTGTAATTATCATATCAGCGAGGTCGAAAATTATGCAACAAAATCATTAATGTTTGTTGTATAATCGGTATATTTATTATTTCAATCGATACACGTATAATTGATTAAAATAATTCTAATCGGTATTTACTTTAATTTGTAATTAATTATAACTAATTAAAGTATTTTGTGATATAAACATTTAAATACTCTACGTCATAGTTAACATTGTTCCGGCCAAAACGAAACCGCAATTTTAAATTCCAGTTACCATTCTGTGCCAAAACTTAATTTTTCTCTAGGGAGGCCCAATTTGGTTAAATGCGAATTAAATAAGAATTCCTTGGTAAAAACGCATCGATGAGCCCAAATTTAGTTTGAGGCGATTTATAACATTACTAAAATTAAAATGGATGAGTAAACGAAGGTGACGATGTACTAAACTTCGTGTCGAAATGCGTATGATTTACATTCGGTAAAACGTATTTCGAGATTTCGAGGACTGGCCCATAGTGAAAAAATGTCGGTCTGTAATTTTCTAACATTAGAATTGCCAAAAATTAGCACCAGAAGCGGAATTTTAATGCTTTTTACAGAGCCGCCATCATCATAAATTATTGCTTCCATTACTATCGTGAACAATGCGTTCTCATCTGGTTTTCTTCCTCCTTCTCTTCTTCTTTTTTTGATTTATAAGTCGCGGTCCTTAACTGGCTGCGCTCTCTACTTGTTTCTTCGTTAGCGAATATACTCTCGAGGCAAGTGTGGGTGAAAGCAGTCAAGGTTACGCACTTCGAAATAGCAAATGGTGAGTCAAAGTTGAACCGTAAGAGGTCACGTATGACGTGCGGGACGTGTAAACGAAACACTAACATATTGACTGATCGACTGCTTACAAACCTCTTTGTAATTCAAATCTGTTCCGAAAGGAACTAATAAATATTTATGCGCGTTATAAGCTACATTTTTAGAGCGTTTCCCGATGTAACCCATTAGAAAAGTCGTGTTAAGAAGCGATGAAAGATGGGCGAGGGGAGAGCGCGCGCACGTTTTAGCATGTGTTAAGCACGTGTGACCAGGGAATTAAGATAACACCTGCAGCATTATACCGTGCCTTAGCGATTAAACAATGACGAGAATTTAGGGACGATGTTTTACGGTCGAAGGAATCGACGCTGATATAAATCCCGGACGCTCTTATTACTACTGGCGTGACGTCACAATATTTTTACCGCAATTTAAAAGCTATCAGTCTACCAGAGATACGGGAAACACCCGCCGAGGGTTTAAAGCGCGGCCAACTAAAAATAACATCGACGTCACAGATCACGTGCCGGAAAGATTATAACGCGCGGAACAGTCGCGGTAGAAATTGGGTCAGCGGCTGTGACGTCGTGTGACGACATCAGAGAAGAGTCGATTAGTCGAAAGTGCAACGACCTATCGTTTATTATTAATAATTTTGCTTAAACTTATTACAGTTTATCCAACGTTTAACGATTAATTAGAGTAAACATCTCCGATTAATTTTTCCTATTTTTGTGCATTCTTCTATACGAAACTACTGTTGTGCCAGTTTGCAAATTAGTACGTTGGTAATTTTGCACTAAATCATAGCTAAATTACCTAGAAAGCACGAATTGTTAAAGTCCGTACCGCATTATAGCTCGCGCCCGTTCAGACATATATTGTACTACAGTACTGTGACGTCAGAAACCCGAATGGACGAAAGTCCGAGGCGCTGCGGTGGAAAGTGGGTCATCGGATGCTTAAAAAGTTCGATTTTGTTAGGTTCGAAATTTTTATAATCTACTTCCCGCACTACCAACTTCGATTGTTTATTACCGGGAAAGTAATGCAAGGAAAAATACGGAATTAACGTCAGAGTGACGTCACTCTCGTAGCCATAAATTGTTATCCGAAATCAAACGACCGAAAAAGTACTATAAAATTTTGAATAATTATAACTTGGCCAACTTTTCCTTATCGAAACAAATCATAAAAAAATTGCGAAAGGTATAAGATGGGTGGGTTAAAAGGTAGAGACACATAAGTTAAATACTAGTTGCAACTATTTTACGCGCATTGAGAGTTACAAAATGCATTATGCAATGGCCAAATCTGCCCTTAATCGAGCCGAGAAACGTTAATATTTCGTGTAGCGCGCTATTTCGCCTCTTTAACCTAATTCTTTTTATCCTTATCTCATTAAATTCAACTCTCCAAATTATAAATCACGATTATCAATCATTCTGTAAATCGTAATAAAGGTTACTTTACCAACAATCAGAAGCAGAAAAAAGGCGTCATTCACGATTTTGTATCAACAATCGACACCTATTTTCTACCTTATAATTTAATTCTATTCTTATACTCCAATGCTATTTATAACCGGAGATGAACATCGGTTTATTTTTAGATCAAGGATAATTATACTGTATATATACGTTTTTATAGACCTATATATGCGAATGATTTAGACAAGGCCAGTGGCTATTGTGTCGCTGAAACGTTTCGATCTTGGAAAAATAACAGTATATATTTAATGAAAAACGTGTCTCTTAAACACGTCAAAAACACGACGATGTAAGGTTACTATCATTATCGTGTACGCGGATTATGACGAATAACAGAAGCCTGGAAAGTAAATGCCAATTAAACTTACAATTAATCGTGTGCGTGCGCGTTAAATAGATGCGTTTTATTTAATTTTTTCCGCACTACGCGCCTTCTATGTCGAAATCCCAGATACTAGTTCGATGACCAACCGTATATACATTCTTCGGTTACCATAGTAACGTACGAGGAACCATACCTTGAGAAATTAAAATGGCCCAAGCAAACAAGAGAACCATCGATTGCTTTAAGCGACTATATAAGTAAATAAAAGAAAATCACGCAACCCGAGTAAAAATAAACTTTAAAAAAGAAATTCTTTTTTTAATCATCGAACCGATTTATCATAGTTTGTTTTAGAATAGAACAAACACCTGTTAAAATAATAAAAATAGAAATGCCAAGGAGGCTAGATAAATTTCGATGATTATAAGAGAAAGATTAAAGACGGATGAATTGCGTAAAAGACAAATTTGCTTTCGTGGCCTTACAACTATAGATCTGTATTGCGCTGTGTAAACCGAACGAGTGCCTCCGATAATTTCGGTCGAGATTATTATTAATATCAATCGATCATTTATCCCAAAGACGACGTTTCTCATGCGGCTAATTAAATATTGCTTAAGTAAATATTATCGATTTATTTAAAAAAATATCCAGCAATGAGTTGCTTAACTTTTCCGGTGACATTTGGTGCCGCCACCTGTTATGATATTTTATTAAAAAGAACTTTTTATATCTTTAATTATTATAAAATGGCAAAAAAAAACTTCATTTTGAGCGTAGGAATGGGTTTTACAAAAAATTCTAAATGCTAATAACCAGTAAAATCGTCATTAATAACACTACTCCCTTTATTTCCTATCCCCTGGACATTTAATCACCAAAATTCAATAGCATCGATCCCCCTAATATACAAATCTCTCTGAAAAATTTCAGAAAATTTCGACAAAAAGCACAGAAGTTATTGAAATTCAAAGAGGATGAACAAAATACGTGCCCTCCCACACACACTAATACGGAAAAAACCCCTGAATTCTTTTTGCATTTCTCGATGTCTCAAGATCTCGAGTCCAAAAATGTAAAAATCTGAAGGAGTCATTTTTTTGACCGATCGCCATACTCTCCTGTTTTCTATATAACAGCCAGGAAAGTATATATATATATATTAACGAAGCCTTTTCCGTTAGTCGATAACATCCTTATTTATCTAATATTTTGATAATAACGTAATTCTTTCGTCACCCGTATCGTAGGATGTAAAGTTCTTTGTTGCTAGAATTGAATGGTCACTTTAGAAAACGATTGCCGTTTTTCGATCATAAAGGCCGATTGATAAATGATAACGAGAATGAAGATTCCAAAATAATATAGAATTACGTTTCCTTATAATAAATATTAATGATGATATTTTATTTACGAAACATTCTTGGAATTTAATGTATAGTTTATAGACGAACTCTCCCATTCAAACCACGTTCTAATAACGTGTCGAGTGGAAATCCATCCACTCATTCATATTTCGAAACGTATCTGTTTCTAAATTCATCTCGTAAAAATTAAGATTTACAACCTTTCCACGAAACTTTTTCTTGTTGTTATTATTATTATTAAACTAGGATTATCTTCTGACGTAGATCTAAACATTTATTTTGTTTCAGTTCTGTAAACAATCTTGTAATGGCCTACAGAAGATAGAGTACTAATAGTACAGAGGAGCATTGTATTATTATTACTTTTAATTTAGTGGTCACGCACTGTAGACTGCTCGTCCCTCGACCAATGCTACACCCTATCATAATTACGCAATATCTTATTAAAGTCCGGAAACGAACGTTCCTAAACTAATTAAAAAGATAGTGTTACTTACTTTCGGAGAAACTTACATTACACTGCCCGGCCTTTTCCGTACGTGATAAATATTCGTGTACTACGATTGGTGACGGGCGAAAAATAAGTTATAATTAGCGAGTACAACTTAAGTTTATAACAGTCTGTGTTTATTTAAATTTTTCATTTTGAATTACTTAGTGTAATACTTGCATCACACTATCGTAAGCAATAAAAAAAAAAAAAAAAATCCAGCAACAAGTTGATTAACTTTCCCGGCAACATTTGGTGGCACCATCTGTTACGAAATTTTAAGAAAACTTTTTGTATTTTTAATTATTATAAAATGGCAAAACGCTTAATTTTGAGGATAGGGATGGGTTTTATAAACAATTGTAAATGTTAACTAGTAAAATCGTCATTAAGTCCGACCCAACTGGAGATACACACGATCCCCTTTATCTTCCCACCCCTCGACCTTTAATCACCAAAATGTAACAGCATTGATTCCCATAAAATTTCAGAAATTTTTGATAAAAAGCACAGGAGTTATTAAGCTTCAAACGGGGTGAACAAAATCGTGCTTCCACACACATCAATATATTCAGAAATTATCTCTAATTGTTTTGGATTTCTCGACGTTTAAAGGTTTCCCGAGTCCAAAAATATAAAAATATTTGGGGGGGATTATTTTTGGCCGATTGCCATACTTTCCATAACAGCCGGGAAAGTAAAAATCTCCATTCGATACTACTTTTAGGAATTAATTATTAAATCGAATGATTCTAACCTACGTAGATAAGGGGACTGTAATTTACAAACCTAGTCTACGCAAGAAAATCTTTAATATGGAAAAAAATAAATAAAACAGAACCTGAAGCTTTCCTTATTTAAGTTTATAATATTCGAAACGCCTATTTTAAGAATACAAAATTATTTTCGGGGCCAGACTCGATTCACCGTAGTCTTAAGCTGTAATATATACTAGGCCCCAAGATGTAAGGCTCTAAGCTACAGACTTATACCCGAGGTCTAAAGCCAAATCTTGTTTATATATTAATATAATCAAAGTATATTTTAAACTAGTCATTCCGCAGTTTAGTAAACGCCAGTTTAAAATATTAATTAAATCATATTGACGAAGGGTTGAAATTTTAATTCGTAAGTTTACACTGTTAGAAAGAGTATTTTAAACTCATTCATTTCCTAATTCTGACGTTTACTTAGTATAATGACTAAATGCGCTTTATGTACTGTACAGTACAGTTATTAGATGTAACCTTAGTCAACTTAAGAAACGGAAAACAGCAAAAAAATCAAGAAGGAAAAAAGGCAAGACGAAGCGTAGGTGTTTATCACCATTGAATAACGCAATTTAATATGTAGTTATAATTGTTTTTTTATATATATCTTTGAGTGATTCCATTTATCCGGTTTTCCAAAATCGGAAATGCTTTATTTATTTATCAGATTAAAGATATTCTCGGAGTTCATTACACACATTTTTTCTCCCTTATAACTATTTCTTCTTTTACGCTGGCCAAACTGAATAGAGTATTGTAAACGAGAAATTTTTGTTTGGATAAAATGTAAAATATTTTATATTAATAACGACAAAAGCCATTAAGTTTACTTTAAAAAGTTTTAATAATTTAACAGGAAATAAGCAATTATTTATTGCGACATCGTCAAAATGCTGGGCTATAATTTTTAATCATTTTTTTCAATTTTCAAAATAATAGTTTCTTGTCCATGTATATCGTACAGTACCTTTCCTGCTAGCAATAGAGTCGAAAAGTTTGGGGAGAGGATTTCTAAATTGAAATAACATAACTTCCGGTTTGTATAGGAGGATCATATACAGTTAATCAGGTCCTCCTGCCCGACAGGTTTCCATATATAGTCTTGACTTTTTATCTAACTGCGTTTTCGAGATTAAGGAAGAACAGACAAACGGACGGACGACAGTGGGAATTTATAGGTCTACAATTTTTTCAAAATTTCAGCCCAACAAATTTATTCGATCCGTAAGGTAATTACCTAATTAACTTCTAACCCGAGTAGATTTACGTACAGATTTATTTTGTATCTTATAGCATTATAAAATCGTTTATTTAAAATCTTATTTCGAATATAAACCTTAAAAAAATAAAATAAAAAAGAAAAAAATCATTTAAACGTATTTCCTTCGGCGTAATCACGTTTCGAGCAAAGATTCAAATAGGAAATTTATGAGATTTCCATCGAAATTCGTGACTTATTTTTAGAGTTCAAATAAAAATTGCTGCCGACGATGGCACTTTTTTCATTCGCGCGAGATGTAATATTAAATAAAGAAGCCTTAGATCCAAAGTTCACTTTTTAAAAGTAAAAGTGCAACGAACTTTCTTAGCTTAACTAAAGTATAGAATGGCAACGTCGCAATTAACGTTTGTCGTCGCCTGCGAGTTTCGAAGATTTAAAACACGATTAATAAACTTTTAGACACATACAAGTATTATATAAGTGGAGAATCGTGTGTTTGCATAATACAACGACGGCTAAAATATATGACATATATATACAATGCTCCTAAACGCCACCATGTGTATGTTTGACTCGTATTTGCGGTAAGTTTCAAAGACAAAAATCTAAACAAAAATATACCGTATAAATGCTCCATATAAATATTAAATTTTTAAAACGGACCGACAGCTTTCCGGCTTTCTTAGTTACATTATCTGTTTACGGTGGCCGTGGCACGGAGATAATACATAACGATATCAGATATACAAAATAAAAGGACGGCGTGATTTGTAGAATTTCGGGTTCCTTGCTCTATATCGAATTTCGCGGGGCCTTCCATTCTCACCGTAGAGTTACCGAACTGCAATCGATATAATCTACCGTTTGTTATACTAAATAAATCGCATTGTAAACTTGCTGGGCTGCAATTTTAAAAAAAATTGTAGACAAACTCCTTCACTGTCGTCCGTCTGTTGTCTGTCCTTCATTAATTTTGAGAACGGAGTTAGATAAGTGAAAGATGAAACCCAATTTGGAAACCTTAGGGGCAGGAGACTCCAATTAACGATATACAAACTTCTGATGAAATAAAGTGTGATTTTCGGTTTGCAATTAAATATTTCCCCCAAGTGAGTTAGATAAATGACTGGCACGACTGCATTGCTAACAGGAAAATTATGATGTACAGGAGCAAGATGCTAATTTGAGGTGGAGAGCATATATTTTAAATTAAAAATTGCAGCCCGGAATTATGACTATGTCGATAAATAATTGCTCGTTTTGTCATTACTTTTCAATTACATTTTTTTCCAATTTCTCGAGTTTATTCCGATATTTTCGGTTTAATAATAATGTTGCCCAAGTTCAAATTCTGATTTATTTCCACGGAAATTTATTAAGCTTTTAGAAAATTTGAGAATTTAAACCCTATCGTTACTAACTGAAATTTTGTAATAGAAAAGAAAATCTAAATGTTTGTTTCTAAATTAATAAAATTTAGTTTAATTCAAAAATGTGAACTTACAATACAAACAAAGTTTGAGTCCTTAATCAATTTTTATCCTTTATTTCATCCAAAATCCATTCCATAATAAAATTTACTTTTAACTATTCTGTAGTTATAATAATTAGCCTATTTTTAGTATTTTCCCATCAATTAGTATGGACGGTAGACCTCGAAGATCTATTTTTGGCGAAAAAATACTTTTGTGCATTCTATCGGATATTTAAACAATTGAATAATGAGATACATTGTTTTCGCTAAATAATTATGTACATACTAAAAATAGAAAAAACAATTTATTACTTTCCCGCTGTTATATATAAAAGGGTGGAAGTGTAGCAATCGATCAAATAAGATCCCCCCCAAAGATTTTTACATTTTCGGACTCAGGTCACCTTCAAAGATCGAGAAACGCAAAAAAATTCAGCAGTTTTTTCTGTATGTATGGAAGTTACTGGTGTGTGGGAGGCACGATTTTGTTCACCCCGTTTGAAGCTTAATAACCCCTGTGCTTTTTGTCAAAAATTTATGAATTTTGCAGGGAGGTTTGTGTATTAGAGGGATCGATGTTGTTATTAAAGTTCGAGGGGTGGAGAGATAAAGGGGATCGCGTGTATCTCCAGTAGGGTGGAGCTTAATGACAATTTTACTGGTTATTAACATTTACAATTGTATATAAAACCTATCCCTATCTTCAAAGTTAAGCGTTTTGCTATTTTATAATAGAAAGATAAAAAGTGTTTTTAATAAAATATAACAGATGGCACCAACAAAATTTTAAATGTTGCCTGGAAAGTTAAGCAACTGGCTGCTGGATCTTCTAAGATTATAAATGGACACAAAATTTGATTAGAAAAATAATTATACGAAACTACAAAATTTCATTATTTTCAATCAGACAAAAAAACTTTTATGATATTTTTTCACGCATTCTCTTACTTATAACGCACAAAAGGAAGGTAGTAAATGTAATATTTGAATTACTTCTTCATTCTGACGCGATTATTGCATTACTGATACAGACAATGGTTAAAACTACATGTAATTTGTATTTTACTCGTCAGAAAAATACAACCCGTAGATAATAATATGCACCACGTATTTGATGATTCTTCATTATTGAAATTCGACGAAAACAGCTTCTAGAAAATACGTAATTATATTTGCATAACGTTCAGCAAGAGACATTTGAATGTTTAATATTCATGAATATTTAAATTGTGTACAAGTTTCATATATGCAATTTCGTATAGAATTTATGGAAAAGTTTCATTTAACTTACTGTTTTATTATATCAAAAAAATGAAAATGTCTGCAAGAAGATTTGAATTTTGTATAGTTTTGACAAAGGAAATGTTTGGATGCAAATTTCATTCGTATAAATAAATATATATTTCAATTCAATTGAAAATTTAAAGTAGAAGAAAAAGAAAAATTGGAAAATGCACTTACTCGTTTATCTCTTAGAAAAAGAGCATGGGCAGGAACATCTTTCGTGCAACCGGCACTTTGGGTTCTTCTGAGCAATCTGGAGAAGGTGCTACTCCTAGAAACGCTCATCTTTTCCGTGTTATCTGCGGAATTCTTCCTCAACTTCAATTGTTCGGCGTTATCTGCCGAATTCTTCCTCAACTTCAATTGATTACTCCAATATCGTTCGTCCTTATTAGGTTCGATATTTTCCAATCTGTCTGTGCTCAAACTCTCCCTTAGTTGAGGACTGGAAACTCGAGGTTCTCTTCTTAAGATACGACGAGACCTTTTCTTACTCTCCTCTTTAGTTTTATTTTCTTCCAAATTGTTGGTATTCAAATCACATTTTTGACCAAACTCAAACGTCAGATCCGAGGAGTTATAGGAAGGAGTCTGTTCGCAACTCGAGGTCCACGACGGACTACTCGCCTCATCCAAACCTCCATCTTCGTTCTGAGTATCTACGGATTCCGGCTTTTGATCTTTTGTCATGGGTGCGATGATACCTAATTTGACACTTTCTTCTTCGGCTCGATCACGAAGATATCGTTCCATTGCAGCCACGTTCCATTGCTTGCCGCCTGTTACCTAAAAGAAATAACAGAAAATATATCAGATCGAGCATATAATAAACGACGGTCTGGAAAGTGAAACGTCATTCGGCTTCCCTTACATCCTTTATTAAACAAGATTAGGAAACCACGTTTCCTTATATACCGAGCAAACCCCGCATTGAATCAAAAAGGAAACGCGACCCGCATCCTTATTTTAAGGATAATAGCTGATAAATGCTATTAATGATTGGATAATGGTTTCACGGTTTGATTTCGTTAAAAGCTAATTAGTATTCAGGATAGCATAATGTATAGTTTGGTTAAGGTACCACGACATACAAATTCTCAAGTAGCAAATCCACTTTTCAATATAATTCTCGTAAAAGTACATTCATTCACATCATTAGAATAGTATCTGGTGGGCTTCCACAATTTATAATATATATATTTTTTGATTTGCTGATAATATATATTCTAATATTTAAAGAAGTTTGACTTACTATCGTAATACGTTATAAATTAAGTGAAATTATTTTAAAGTGTATAATATTCCGGATTAATAAGAAAATGTCATAACACACTTGCAATATATAAAGAAACATCAACTATTAATTAAAAGAGTGAAAAAATAAAATTTATTTTATAAATAGAAAAATTAAATCATGGTTTCCAGTTGGCAACAATCCCAGACGCCATCTGTTGACAAATGAAACAAATACGATAACGATATACTCTCTCATATTAAATCAATTTAGAGTTTAAATGCATAAAATCATTATACTTAAATATTGTATAATGTTAATTAATCATTTAACAAATATAAAAATTTAAAAACTAATTTATTTACATCTAGATACAAAAAAAGATGTCCGAAAAGATAATACCAGCATATTAACTTCTAAAAACGGCCACCGTTTTTCGAGAACTTTTTTGTATAAAAATGTGTACAAAATAACCCGTAAACAACGGCCCGTCGATGGCCGTTGTTCGGAGGTTGGAGCAGTTTGCCTGTATAAAGAATATAAAAAAAAAAAATCAAAATAAATTTCTCCTTCACAAGATGGCAGCACTATCAAATTAAATCTTTTAATATTGTATATTGTATCCTCGTACGCTGGTAAAATCTTATAAGATGTATTTAATTAAAATATCTGAAAATAATAACTATTAATATAATACTCGTACTTAACGAGATTCATTTTTATTAACGTTTTACACATCTTTTGAATCTGGGGATTTTTTTAAATAAAAAATTTCTATGTTAATTGCTGCTTGGTATTAAAACGAACTGCCGTGGTTTGTGAACAATTTTAATCCATAAAATTAATTTTATTAAATTGTACATTCCGTTATGTAAAAAAGGAAACAAATTTCTATTTTAAATGGGAGAAATGCCAAAGTTTGTAACAAACCACGTTAACCTTCAAACATAACAAGAAAAAATCTAGCAACGAGTTGCTTAACTTTCCCGGCAACATTTGGTGCTGCCATCTGTTACAATATTTTATTTTTAAAAAACTTTTTATAATTCTAACTATTATAAAATGGCGAAAAGCTTAATTTTCAGGGTAGTGATGAGTTTATAAGCAATTGTAAATGCTAATAACGAATAAAATCGTCGTTAAGTCCGACCCTACTCGAAATATGACACGCCCCAACTTTATCTTCTCACTTCCTCGACATTTAACCACCAAAATTTAATAGCATCGATCTCCCTCATAAACAAATCTCCCTACAGAACTTCGGAAATTTTCGACAAAAAGCACGGGAATTATTAAGCTTTAAAGAGGGCGAACAAATCGTGCCCCCCACACACTACATCCATACATACAGAAAAAATCCATTGCATTTCTCGACGTTTTAAGGTGTCCTGAGCGCCAAAATGTAAAAATCTTGGCGAGGGATCGTTTCTTGATCGATCGCCATACTTTCTCCTCTGTTGTAACAGCCGGGAAAGTAGTAAAAATAACCACGAGAAAACTTCACGTGAACAAACCATAAACACACGTACTACACTACACGTAGTAATTAATAATGAAATATATAAATGCGTCATATTCCGGAGTTATTTATGCGATCCAGTTATATTGTTTCAACATTTATATATCAATATTTATTGCCTTCGATTTTTATTTCACTTCACTCGCTTTCCAGTTATATATACTGTAGTCACCTGAAGGACTTCTTTCCTACGATACAAAACGCTTTGTTACGAATATATATTCGAATATATTATTCGAAAGGCATTGAAATTCATTGAAAAGTCAACAAATAACCGAAAAATGTTGGAAATATTTACGATTAAATATGGCAAAGATTTGCTAGTAATTCCTAAACTGAAGATATCGTCCTCCAGAGAAAGACTTCTGCCGGAAAATATAAAATCAATTTTAATACGAAAAGTTTTGCAGAAATATTCAAAATTTCTTTATCACCATCACTCACTAAGAACGTTTATAATATATCAAATATCCATTTTAACTAAATTTTTTACTATTAAATATTATTTAACTATTGTAACAGAAATATTTGAATACATTTCTGTTACATTCTGTTATATTTAAAATCTTTACGCAAATTTCATAATATTTTATTTTGTTCGAACTGTATATTTGACTCGAATATTTCTCATAATTTATATTAATTGCCATCACGAAGAATGAGATAAATTCAAACGCAAACAGATATTCTTTCAATTTAAAATAATGGACGCAAGAATTTGTCGAAGCAAAGAAAATAAAAATTCATTAACGAGTTGCTTAACTTTCCCAGCAACACTTACAACTGTGTCTGGCGCCATCTGTTGTGATATTTTATTTAAAAAACTGTTTATATTTTTAATTATTGTAAAATGGCAAAAACTTAATTTTTAGGGGAGGGATGGGTTTTCTAAACTATTGTTGGGATGGGTAATCTAAACTATTGGCATTTGCCAATAAAATCGCCATTAAGTCCGACCATACTGAGATATGACACGACTCCCTCTATCTCTTCACCCCATCGACCTTTAACCACCAAAATGTAATAGCATAATACACAAACCTCCCTGCAAAATTTCTGAAATTTTCGACAAAAATTACAAAAGTTATTAAGCTTCAAAAAGGATGAAGACAATCGTATCCCTACACACAAACACAAACATCTGTATGTACAGAAAAAAAAACATTCAAATTCTTTTGCATTTCCCGATGTTTCAAGGTCTCCCGAGTTCAAAAATTTTAAATCTCGGGGGGTCATTTTTTAAACTGATTGCCATACTTTCCCTCTGTTATATATAAGAGAGCCAGAAAAGTACAACTCGGTACCACTTCTCGTTTAAAAGCACTCAATGACTAAGTAAGTGAACTAATAAAATAGTCCGTTTCATAAAAAACGAACCACGCTATTGGTATGCTTAATTAATTAATCGCTGGCTACTTAGAAACACCCGTTGTATCTATACTGATCATAGTCTTTAAATCGATACATCACAAAATTTATATATATAAATTACCATTGTATATATATTTAATGCATTAATATTAAATAATTTTCTAGATTTCTTGCAATAAATGATTGTAAAACTCAAGAAGATCCCAGTGGTTGGTTATAAATTTATAACGCAGTTTCTCATAATTTTCATATTCATATATCGTCAAAATTTATAAAGTCAATATAATAAACGGTAAAAGCTTAGAGGTCGTATTTTTCAACGATAATAAATTATTCATTAAGTTTCTGTTTAATATTTATTAACGCTATTAAATACTTCATTTTATTACCGAATATGATTATCAAATAATTACATTTATAATGGAAAGAATATAACAATATTGCCGATTAATATTGCTTAGTTGTTTGTAAACAGAGAAGTTAATTATTAAATTTATTGTTTAAATTTGTGTGTTACCCTGTCCAGTTTTTCGAGACAATAAATGCCAAGTAACGCTCTAGAAAAAGCCTATAAATTTACATTTTCAAGGTTTATCTTTAAGTTACTGTAAGGATACTTTTTTCAGTGTCTTCCGCATTAATATTAGCAATATTTTTTTAAAATTTAATTAATATGTCTACTTGTTTTCGGATGAATTAATTGCGATGATGAAAATTTCTATTGTTTAATACTAGATTTCCACATACACTCGAGATATTGCGAAAAGTTAAATGCTCCTCAAGAAAAGAAAAAAAAAAAAAAAAAACAGAAGAAAGACGAATTAAGTGGCGTGAAAAACATAGGGGAAAATATTATTCCGGAAGTACAGTGAAACCTGCTAATGTGACCACCGAAGGAACCGGCTCAAGTGGTCACCTTACACAGGTGGTCACATTAGCAGGTTTCACTAAAAATAGAAAATATGAACGAAAAGAAACAAAGAACATAAAAATCATCTTATTCTTTTAACGACTATGGTCAAATGGACTAATCCTGGTTTCTTTCATTTAAGAAAATATCAAAATGTACTTCGTAGAAGATGATGCCGACGACGGATTTATACGTTTCCAAGCTTTTTACATCCATAAAAATAAAGAAAAAACTCGGCTATTGCTCCTTCGCTCATAAAAAAAAGTGTAGAGATATAGAAGTTACAGCGGAACAGATTGTGTAATATAGCACTAAACTAGACAGAACCTTACAGACAAGTTAATTTAAAACGTGTCAACGACTCGAGTTTCCAACGCCGAAAACAGGGGGGGGGGAAATGTATATATATATATATGTATTAAGAAGACTTTTTATCTAAGTCTCTGTCAAACGGTAATAAAAATACTATTTGTTATTAATAAAATGCAAAAGTTACATTTTTATTTTAGAAATTGATCTTGAATTTAGAATTAAAAATCCTATTATTACTTTATTGATTTAAATATAAAGTAACGGATTAAACGAGCTTACACGTAAAATTTTACAAAGTACCATACATTAAAATTTTACAGCCGTTACTGGGACACACTTAAGTCAGCACTCGAAATTAAACAGTTTACTATTTAAACTACGCATCTTTATAAGGAAAATACTTAAAATTTTTCTTAAGAAAACTGTTTTACAAGTTGCAAGTTCTCGAGAAGGCATTCTTTATGTAGCCTACATTAAATACAGTGAAACCTGCTAATGTCACCACCCGTGTAAGGTGGTCACTTTGAGCCGGTCACATTAGCAGGTTTCACTGTAAATAAATTAGTATAATTTAAAAGTTACATATAAAAAACAAAATAAAATTGGCGAAAAAGTGCCATCAAAATGCCATTAATCTTTCATATATGAAAAAAAACCACGACGCTATGTAATTATATAACTTTAGTTTTATATTTACTAAATTTTATATTATATAAAGTAGAATATAATATATATTCTAAACACAGTTTAAAATTATTATTTATTTGCTATTTTTAAAAAGTTTACACACAAAAAATAGTGAATGATGAACGTAAACAACAATTTTGATATAGGCATAAATCTCGTTACTACTTATTTTGCTTTTAAAAGGTCAATATATTTACATTTTATTACATTACCTCTACTATTAGAAGAGGATATTTACCGCATTAAGAGTTCAAATTACTGCCTATAATTGTTATTTTTGTAGTACGTAATACGAAAAGTTCATCTACCAGGTTATATAGAAAATCGTTAAAAACCGCTTCGGATTAATAAATTTAAGGGGTGAGATTTTCATTAAAACATATTCATCAACAGATAACATTGAAATGTTTTCAATGTCGGTGGCAGATTCCTTCCATTTTCTTTCCGAAAATCGAATCGTTCTAAAAATACTTCGATCATCCGTCGAGTTCTATTTATAGAAGCAAAACAAGATTGTCCAACTCCCACGCAAAGCAACAGCAATCTGATCATTTTTTTAAATAAAACAATACGCCTTTCTGCCAATGTTTACTCATACAAAAAATTCCTTAAAATACGATTTAAGATAAGCATAAATACTAATGATATGCACACGCTATTATAAAGCTTTATGTTGTAGTTTACGACATAAAAATCGTCGCGTTAAGACAAATAAAGTCGTATTCGTATGACGTGATTTAGCAATACTTGCATAAGACTAAAATAGATCTAATTCTATTGGTTACTTATTTAGAAGTGCAATTTAAATATAGAGTCCGAATTCGTAATTACATTTAAAATTTTGATGTTTAGAAAATATTAAACTGTAAACGCCATTTTCGTCATTAAAATACGCTGGAAAATTTGTAAAAATTTGCAATTTTCCAGCAGCTTTTACAATAAAATTTAATTAAACAACCGCCAGTCATTGTTTCTCATTTTGTAAACAGTAGATTTATTATTGTGTTATATCACAAATTTTAAATTTTATTAAATGTAATTTGGTGGTAAGATTATTCTTCATTAAAAAAAGGTAAAAATTTAAGCCTTCGTCAATAGAAAATAATCATTTTCTATTAATTAATGGAAAATTCTTACATAAATATTCTAATTTATTATTAAATTTTAAAAAAATTTATTTAACTATTATCTTTATGTTTTAATTGATAAACTGTGCATTTTTAAATAGAAAAAACACAAAAAATTCGATTAAAATTTAATTTCTTAATCAATAAAAGAAAATAATAATGATAATGATGCATAATTTTAACTTTTTTAATAAATTCTTATGCACCTTAACCTTTATCTAAATCCAATTTTACGACAGAAACGAATGAAATAATTAATACCTTACGTAATACCTGTTACAATAAAAGAGCAAAAATAGCATGGAGATCGACACCATTTTCGATGACGTAAAAAAATTACATCAATTTCGATAACGTAATGCATACGTGCGGTCCCGAATTGCGTCAGAATTTATTTTTTTATTTGTTTGTTACGTGTACGAAACGTCACAAATTTGAAAATTTAAATCGTTTTAAATCATTTTCTATTAACTTAATGCGTATTAAAAAGATAATATATATTAAATAATATTTTATAAGCGTTTAAAATCGGATTTATTGCAATAATTATAATCTTTTGTTTTGGTGGAAAATTTTTATATAATTTAAATATATAGAGAAAAATATCGGGTGGTAGTTTAAGAATCTATTAGAAGCGATAATAGTTTACCTGTATAAAGCCGTCCACGATTATGTTCAGATGATTACGGATTGTTGTAGAAAGAGCTTTAACTGGCAAAGTCAACCCGCCAATTTTACCGCAGTCTCCCTTTCTCTTTGATATCAGCCCCGTTGCGTTGTCATGGTTACCGGCTAGGCCCGCCGTGATTGGTAGTTTCCTTTTGTCGTCTGCCATAGAACATGTATTCCGCTGATTTAAAATTCACTTTATTCCTTTTATTTTATTATTTAAAGAAACAAATATTTATTTACACTTCATAATTTAAAACTTAAAAAATAAAAAATTTTCCCTCTTTACTCAGACAGACGACTTTTATTCGTAATACATCGGTTTTCGAGATTATAATTTCAAATATTTGAAATATGTTTTTATTCCACTTTATAATTTTTATTTTATATTTTATTTTCTTACGGTTATTTTTTTAAAATTAATAATGGTTAAATTGTTTGCGAAATTAAACGCGAATATTTATTTTTTTTTAAATTAATTTTTTTTATCCAATTACATATTAATTATAGTTTTTCGTTTTTAATGTTATGCAATCTGTTTTAAATTTCAAGGAAGGTAATTATAATTACATTCTATTTAATTTTGTAATACTTCGTAAACAAATACATATATCTCTCTTCACTAATATAATTTTTCATCGGAAGAGTGCGTGATTAGAAATATCAAAATAAATTTTGCTTTTTCATAATTTTAAGAATTATTATTTATTTTATTTATTATACAAAGAATATCAGCATTAATTTGTAATTTTAACGCTACACTTCTTTCATATTTACTTTTAATTAACATAGTTGTACTTAATCGAGATTAAAAGTAATTAAATTGTATATCATTAAACGTAATCGTTCGTTTAAATTGTGAGTTTATTATTATTTTTATCGATTGTTATTATTATTATTATTATTTCTAAAAATGAATGATAAATCAATAATCATAAAAGAAACAATTTAAATTATTATCCAATCGTATTCTATTATTTTTTAGATTGACCGTTTGAATTTCTAGACGAGCGATGATTGGTTTAATTTAAATTTGAAAAATGTGCTTAAAGAAAGATGTTTTTCTCGATAAGAGATAAAATGAAATAAAAGTAAGAGGAAACTCAGAATAGAAAGTAAAACGTTGTTAACGATGTAGAATTCCGTTAAATGAAGAAACAAGAAATTTAACAGGACATAACCCGAAACTGGTCTTAGTCCAATTTTTATAAAACGAAATTCTAAGAAGTCAAGGAACTATTATTATTTCTTATAAAAATCGTCTACATCTATTTTTATAATTAAAAAAGAGAAATTTCACAAGCTTTTAACATCTTATGTTTGCCAGAAATACAGTTACAAATCGATTATGGTAAAGTAACTTAAGGGTAAAGGTCACAGGCAAACAGATTCAAAGAAAACAAAGACTTTTTCTTTATTTAAATATTTTTTATTTTTATATAAATTCATTAACTGTTTTTTCGGTAGAGTTTTTTAAGTGTAAAGATATTGAAAAGAAGAAGAAGAAAAAAAATTAGTATTTGTATGGGCATGAACGAAAACGATATTGTATGCGACTTATTTCCTGTGCTAGTATCAATAACAGTACAATTCTTAAAAAATTTAAATATGTTTTAATGCTGGATAGCTGCCATATTATTGAATTTAAATCGGATAATGTTACTTCTTTTAAAGTTATTTCCGTTTTATTATCGCAAGTATTTTTTTTTTTTTTTTTTGTGTGTATGTATGTGTGTGTGTGTGTGTGTGTTATTGCGTTACGCGTTACACAATTTTCTGCTTTCTATTTATTAATTAACGACACTTATAAAAAATACTAACTTCAAATTACACATTAAAATTTTTAAAAAATTCCATCTTAAACATTTAAAAATGTAACTTTTGATACAGGTTAATTGACTCGATTAAAGATGGCGGAATTGTTTATATAGAATTTTGTAGTAGTTGAATTATTAAATAATTTATTAATTTTCTAGAAAATAATCTAGACTTTTCGAGGACCAACTTGTGTTTATTTTGACTGTGTAAAATTGTGTAATAAGTTTGTAAATAGAACGAAATTGTTTAAATTTAAGAAATAAGTTACCAATGTTTTAAAGAATAACACGGATTACATTAAATTATAAGGATTACGACGTAAATGTAGTTCTTGAATTTATAATATGACCTTTACAGACGGGATAAATTAAATCCTGTAATGTTGATGATAATTTACGACTACCCTACAACTCCTATTAGAGATTAATTTTTAATTTTTAATTTTTGAATTCGAAATTTCTCAACCCTTTTAATTAAAACCATTATTTATATAAATATATTTTAAAATCGACGCCTACCCTGAAATTCATTGCAAATAATTTATCCGAACATGAAGTGCGTGGTACAGTACGTCTGTACGGGTTATAAATTAAAAAGAATAATATGTAATTATAAATTAACTCTATATGTTATTTCTGTTATCTAAATTAATTTTAATATCGATTTTTTTAAGAATTTGTTATGCATGGTTGAAAATTTCTGTTCTTCCTGTCTGGAAATAACGCTTCACTGGTCATGAAACTCAAATCTAGAAATGTTACCGATTCATAAATTAGTACAGTTGAAGCATTCTTCGAGTTCTTCAGTCCGAAAATGGCGGACTTTTACTAAGTACTTGACACTTTCTAGCAGACGAATGTCCTTTGAATTTCCAAGTTTCGAATTAAAATATAGCTAAACCTCCGAACGACGGGAATATAAAAAAAATAGCCGCTATTGGGAGGTGGTCATCATTGCAGGTTCGACTATATTAAGTTCATAAAAATGACTTTACTCGAAACTCGTACATTTCCTCATAATTTTTAATACATTAAATTAAATTTTATGTTCAAGTTTAAAATTAATAATAAATTTTACTTAATTCCCCTATGAAAAATTTGCAATTTTTCCTTATAAAAATTGAATGTAATGTTAATTTCCTTATGGTTAATTAATTTATAACAAATAAATCAAGTTTAATTAAGAAAATTGCCAAGATGCCTTCGGTGATGATGTTTCGTTTTACGATAATTCAGTTTACGATCATTTAAAACAGGGGTGTCCAACCTTTTTGTTTCTCTTGGGCCACAAGTATATTATACATACTTGTGGCCCAATCCTTAAACATACAAGTATATTTAAGGATTAACATGTCTAGATTATAGTAATAAGTATTAGAAATTTATCACGAAAAAAGATATTTTAAAAAATTACTTCTACAGACACTTTCAATTTTTACTTAGAAATAGATAAATTCATTTGTTATAAAGCAGACAAACAAAAATTTATTTGAAAAACACAAATATTTGTTTTATTTGGATCTAAAATTAATAAAAAAACGACGAAACACCATTTTAAAGTGCATTTTTATTGGACTAATATATTTATAAATAATAAGTAGCCCAAAAAGTAGCCGATGCGCCAAATGATATTTTTTACGCCGAACTAAACAAAAGATAGCCAAATTTGGCGCAAAGTAGCCGAATCTTGCAACACTGGAAGGAATGCTAAATAAAGCTGGAGTTGGGACTCAAAGGACTATAGACCCAAACGAGGAGAAAGGAGAGAAAAGACAAAAGATAAAGAAGTGAGGAAGGTTGGAAAATTAAGGGTCAATGTTTGCATAACAGAAGGTCTATTTAATCTTTCTCACTACTTTTTATCTTTTGTCCTTTCTCTCATTTCCCCATATTTGGGTCTATAATCATTTGAGTCACAACTCCAGCTTTATTTAATATTCCTTCCTCATTCACACATTTCCAAGTATTTGAGAATATTTCCTTTCCACTCAGAAATAAAATATGTATACAGATTTACGGCTTTCTGAAACTTCTTTTTTGAGTTTATGCCGTTGAAATAAATAAATAAAAATTTGTTGGTTTTATTTACACGTTTATTGGGCCGCGGGTTGGACATCCCTGATTTAAAAGATAAAAAGTCCGCAAAGTCTGGAAGAATACCCAAGTTATAAGTTATTATTATTTACGTTTTTTTATGACACAAGAAAATACAAAGTGCAGAACTTTCTAAACAAATCGACACGTTCATTAGTACATTATTAACATTACTTGGAAGGAAATTAATTCCAGGATTTCCGAGACTAATCAACTCGCAGCATATGCGCTCTTCAACAATTTCTCTTTCAAGGTCGTAGACTAAGAAAGAAAAGCTGTTGCTACCAATTTTACAGGAATGCAAACAGTATACGATCGATAATTACCATTTTTCTGATATCAAAATTAAAATCCTTACCACGTTTTTTGTGTTATGACGTTCTTCTACGCAATGTCAATATTTTTGTTTATCGAAAGTATAAATTATTAATAGTTACAAATTAACTTCCGCCAGTAAATTTTTATTTTAATCCAACATAAGATGCGATTTTCTTTTTTTAAAAAGACAGCCGAGACGTCAGAGAAGAGAAGCAATGTCAGCTAAAGATAAGATATTCGTGGAATTGTAACTGGCAGTTTACGAAAATGGCTGACTTCAGCTACTGTAAAGTGTCAAGTGTTCAGAAAAGTGGTTTAAAAAAGAAAAAAAATTACAGTAACGTGTTTGCTTTCGGTCCACCAAGTTGATGTATTGATTAAGTTTATTGTGTGGGTATTAAATTTTGATTCGGAACGATTTAAGTGTAAACCAAACGGATTTAAGAATTTTTAATGCACTCACTACGCCGTACTAGCGAATTAAAAATAAAAAGGATTTATGCTCGAATAAATGCCATCTGTTATTATTTTAACTTCTACTTAGGCACATCATGTGAAAATTCTCATAAAATGCATCCATCTGGGAATTTTAAGGATTTATATAGGAGAGTAATGAGTCGAAAACTGTACATTATTCGCTTTGATTTACTGATTTAATCTCCTCGTATGTATTACATCTAGGGTAAAGGAATACAAAAAAAGATATAATAAATTTTAATCAATAAGAAAAATTTACGGAATGATTTAATTAAAATCAAAGGTTTCATAAAGTAAATTTTAGCAAACTGTTTAGAATTCTAGAGCCGATTAAGTAGTTAATCTACCAACTTCAAAAGACGAAGAATATAAAATAAATAAAGAATTAAAAGGATCAAAGTTATTATGCTTATCCGCGTGCTTAAATACGTCATAAATAATTAAGAAATTGCTTCCTAATTGTAGGGCATGACCTAATGGGAGATATGCCAAAATATAGATTATGAATAAGCTTTTTACTCTTCTAAAAATAGTGTTGAGAAAGTGCCAAAGACACAACAAATTGATGAATTAATTTGGAAAAAAGAAATACTCAGATTTGGCAACAATTTAACTTTATCAATAATAGTAATAATAATAATCCACTTGAGAATGTAATAATAATCCACTTGAGAATAGTAATAATAATCCACTTGAGAATAGTAATAATAATAATCCACTTAATAATACACCGCATGAGAACGTTGTGTATAGGCCTACATTTGAAATGTTTCAAAGTGGGCATGGGCATAAATGTAATTTTCTTACCGAAACACTGTTACGTAAGTATCTATTTTAGCTACAGGTAGCCAATAGAATGCGTTAAGTGAATCTGTATTGATCTTACTATTGTTTGGATGATGCTAATCATCAGAACATAGACTTAATTGATGATAATTAAATTTACACAATCAGTCAATTTGTGTTACCTTTAATGATTTGATAGGAATCCTTACATTCCACATTCATTTAATTAAATTCCATATTTCTTTTTTTGATGTAAAAATGTTCAATTGTAAAATACTGTAATATATTTGTTGTGTAATATATTTTCTTAAAAGTTTTTGTGTAATTGAAATACAAGTAGAGAATGTAATTAAATTTTCTTATTTTTCTTTCTTTCTTTTCATATATTATCATATTTCTTTGATTAAAATTTTGTTTCTGAACATTTAGAAAGTGAAGAAAAATGACGTTTCAACCTTGGTATAAATGTATTAATTAAAATACATATATGCACAGTTCTACTGTATTTAATTAATTACAAATTTCCTGTTGACAAATTAAATCTTTAAGAAAGAAATTTATAAAATAAAATTTTTTAAATATTAATTTTTTTTACAATAATTAATTAGTTTATAGATGAATGCTCTTTATTTATTTTCATTCTTAGTAGTTCAGATTTTATCCTGTTTGAATAAAACAGAGTTTCATTTTTATTTTATGTTGTAGCATAATAATTCCTTCTAAACAAAACATTTTTTTTAATTTCTAAATTTATATCCATCGATATTTTCCTTTTTATATAACAAAATTTAGAATAATAAATCTTACATTTTGTTTTTCTTAAATTAATATCTTAAAGTTAATTTCAAAAGAAATTTATCAAGTTTATTTTCTTTTTAACATATAAACTTTATAATAAAATAAATTAAAAATTATTTTTTTAAATACAATTAAATCAAGTATTTATTAAAAATATGTAAAAAGTTGCAAAGTAATATTAATTATTTATTTAAAAAAACAAAAAAACTTAATTAAATTTTTAAAAAACAAGATAGAATATATTTACGAGTCAAAAACTCTATATGTAAATCCTATTATTTTGAATTTAAAATACTTTAAAACAACTTATAACAGACCAACAGACGTTAAGAATAATGTAGATGCATCTTAGAAGGAAGTCAAGCGAGGAAGGAAGATGAGTTTTTCATCATTGGAGAAAAGATTTTATGACAAAAAGTAACTGACCTTTAAAGTTATTTATCATAAAATCTCTAGTGAATCCAGTTAAACGCAATACATTAACGTACACATTTTTACTATTTA
Source organism: Centruroides vittatus (assembly GCF_030686945.1). NCBI lineage: Eukaryota > Metazoa > Arthropoda > Arachnida > Scorpiones > Buthidae > Centruroides > Centruroides vittatus. The sequence continues at coordinate 217,953 of NW_027122277.1, read as the reverse complement.
AACAAAATCCCCCTTTTTTTCCTCCCTGCTAACAGCATAAAAGATTTAAATCGAATTCTATATTTCTTCTAGACCTTGAACTCGTGTTTTGTTGAATTCACTTTCATTTATTTTATATTTTTCTTAATATATCTTTGAAACAAGCATTATCTAGTATTAAATTCATGTATACATCGTTTCCTAAACATTCAAGTTTTATGTAAATTCTCACTCAATATACGAATAAGTGACGATAAAAGAATGCTATTATATATTTTTAATCCGTCTGTTATTGAAGTATTTATATTTAATATTTATATTCCAATATGCTATATTATTTCCACGTTCTTTTATAAAATCATTTTTTATAGGCCTATACAGAATTATTATGGTATACTTTATTAGGTTATTGTACTTTCATAAAATGTTGAGTTAAAGTTATATAAGAATTAAACTTTTTAAATTTAAAAAGTGGAAGAACTATCGGGCAAATCTCGATCGAATTTGATGTATATACTTGATTTTCCTGATTTTCTGGGAAAACATTTTCTTTCAAAATTTAGTCACTAGGGAGAAATTTGGCTTTACTATTCCTTTAATGCGTGTATTACGTACGTTTTTAACAAATTTCGGATGTAAAAAGAGTGGCAAAATGTTCTTAATGTACGGTGCGTGAAGTACTTAAGCGAGCATCAGCGCCGAATTTCGCCCTAACGACTCAATTTTCAGAAAAAACTTTTTCCCGAAAATCAAGACCAGTGTTTATGCCAAATTTGGTTAAAATTTACCTAATAGTTCTTTCTATAGAGAGCTCTGAATACCCGCTTTTTAATTATGATATCCCTGTAATGAACTTTCGGGGTCCTTAAAAAGTTCAGTGTATCAGGAGCCACAGACAATATAAGTCTATGTGTGAGTGAACGTGGTTCTGTATATGAAACGAATTAATATGCGTACTTCATGTGAATCCGAACCTAAAGAAATCTATATTATTATTATGTAAATATATTTTATTTTTAATACACAAGAGGATACATATTATTAACGTATAAATCATTTTTAGTGTGGGATTTTTGTGGGAGTAAATTTAATACAACTTTTCCTGAAAATTATTCGGTTTTTAATATTTGTTTTTAGTGTAAACATGGGAGTAAAACCATCAGACCTTGAACTGAGATTTGATAATTAAGTCGTACAATATTAGTTACGAGAGACTTTAATCTCTAGATCACCATATTTACTTTTATAAAACTTAATAAAAATCGATGGAAAAACTATTAAAATTCTTTTAAATTTGCATATCGATTCGATTTCATTAATAATTAATTAATCTTAATTAAGAATTAACTCTTGAACTTTTCTTGGATTTATGTATATTAGTTATTTAATTAGTATAAAAATCGATATGTATGATACTATAAAATAATAAAAATCACAGTTATTCGCCTCCAGTTAAAAATGAATTTATAAAAGTAAAAAGATATTAAAATGCCTTATTTGACAATAATTTTGATGACACAATTTAATGAAAAATTCATTTTAAATGCATTTTTCGAACAAAATTTGTTTATATTTTAGTTTTCAAACCTGATATGATTTTACTCGTTATAAATAATTAAATATAATTAAATTGAAAAAAATACTACAGAAAATGAATTTTATATGACTTTAAATATTTAAATTTATTTTAATCATAATTTAATAGAGATAATGTGAAAACTCATACTTGACTGTACACAATGAATTAACATTTTGTTTAATCAGCATTTTAAAATCTTTGTTTAAGAGAATTGAGATTTAATAATTGTTAAATTATTATTTGTGTGATCCATATGATGTAATTATAATTAATTTTGATTTTATTTTATAATTTACGTGATATTTCCTTCGTAGCATTGCTCTTATCTTGCTTTGAGAACAACTTACGACTATAAATTGTATAATGGCGGATCCAAAAAGGAAATAATCATTCCCTAGACATGATTTAATTGGATCTTTGATCGAATCGATCAAAATTAGTAATTACATTTTATGTAACAAAACAATATAATCTACTTCATAAATCTATACTGTGATATTCGCTCAATTATTTAGCTAATATAAACTAAGTAATGAGCCTATATCACAATATACATTTATGTAATCATCTACGAGTCTATATACTAGTGACTATATATAAGAACTTATATTTCATTAAATTTAATATGTAAAATTCGCACGCTGTTTAATTAAATATGAAAAAAATCCAGCAACGAGTTGTATAACATTCCCGGCAACATCTGGTGGCGCTATCTGTTATCATATTTTATTTTAAAAATTTGTTATATTTTGGACATTATTAATAATTTTTTAATAATTTGAACTGATTATTTTGCGTCATAATTAGGAGAGAAACTATCTTAAACATTTTTCAAATTCTTAATTTATGATAACATAGAGTTATTCCAAAAATTACTGTTTCCATTTCCATAAATGTGAAGGAAACGAGTTTATTTCTTTGTAATACGCTGGATGTTTCCTGCTCTCGTATGTAAATTTTGTAAACATGTTTTCTATTCTTCGTCATGCTTGTAAATACTACTTAGGATTTGTACTGTCTTTCTCAATACTGTCCCACTGTAGTAAAGCTGTTAATTCTTACTCCATGTATTTACAAATTTTCTCTACTCTCTGGTTAACATTTCTCAACAAATATCGTATTTATTTTTCATACTTTCTCATTCATTCTAGCTATTCAGTACTCTATTGGGACCTTCTCTCCTCTTTCTTATCATTTTTCTCATTCTCTCACTCTCTTTCTTTATTCAGCCTAGACTCTCGAGTAGGCTCTAATAATAATAATAATAATAATAATAATAATACGCATTTTAGGAATAAAAATAGCAGCATTTATTTAAAACCATTTTTAAGATTGAAATTTATTAAATACATATTCAATGATGAAAATGGAATCTTATATTTATAAAGGAATTTAATATATTCATTTTAAAGGATGATGATTACAGTATTATATTTTGTATTAAAAATTAAATATATTGATATCATAAATTCACGAAATACTCTGTATATCATTTCATGCGTATAGCCTATGTAAAATTATTATGAATTATTCATAATATTACCGTTCCATTATTATAAATAGAATATTTAAGTTTAAAAAATGGAAATATGTTTAATTTAGCGAATATTTTTAATAAAATATTTGAGATATTCATTAAATTTTTTGTGAAAGCTAAGACACAGTTAATAGGAAAAAATCATTCTGCTAATATGTTATCATTTATTTATTATCATAATAAACTTTATAAATTTTTTTATGTTTAGCACATTTACACGGTTTTTGAGCATATTTCTACATCCCTTTCAATTATCAAAATTTATGTCTTCTAATTATATGATCAAAAATTATCATTTTCAATTAAGTCGACTGATTTCTTATAAAAATGCACATAAATTACATTTAAAGCGACAGATCCTCGTATCGACAGAGAAAATCAGAATTAACATATTTCATATGTTAACGATGATCACTGTAATATGACATATTACATATTACAGTATATTACAGTGATCATCGCATCTACTTCGGAAATCATCTTATTAAAGATCCTAACGTTGGTGGTTGTTTTTTGACCGATCGTCATACTTTTCCTTTGTTATAGAACAGCCGGAAAAGTAATAATATATCGGGAAACATATAAAGAGTTGTATAATAAAAAATTACAATTACACGATTATATATTACTCTATTCTGCGGGCCGTTTACTATGCGTAGTTCGAAAACAATCACCGACTGGATTATACAGGCTGCAACGGCAGTTTAGAGAAACCAATTTTTTATTACAAAAAATAATTAATTAGGCCTACTCTTTACCAGAATATTGGCAGAACGGAGAAAATCTCGAGAACGTAGTTAGATAGATGACCGGCACGACTTCCTTGCTAGCAAGAAAAGTATGATGTACAGGGGCAGACAATACTAATTTGAGGTGGAGAACATATATTTTAAATTAAATAAATTAAAAATTGGATCTCGATGTCACAATAAATAATTGCTTGTTTTAGTTTGTATTATTTAATAATATGTTTAGTATCGGAAATTTAATATTTTATACAATAATTAATGCTTATCTTTAAACATTTTAGAATTGGTACACGAGTGAAAGGCTGCATTTATTTTTTCGAAAATAATGCCAGGCACTGTTGTGTAGTGTCTGCGTAGTGCAGCGGGTTGCAAATTTAATTATGATTCATTCGCTTTCGACATTTTTATTATCTAATCTATTATCTAATCCGAACTTCTGAAGTCAGTCAACGATTACAAAAGATTCTGACAGATTTCAGTAAACAGAAAACTATTATCTTTATAAAATATTTTGATGAAAAAGATATTATTAGAAAGAAATGTGTCCTTTACAAGGGCAAGTATAAAGAATAATTTTAAAATTAAAATATAAAGTGGGTCTTAGGATCTTTCCTTCTATCTTTTCGCATTCATTATTAAGTTCGGTTCCAATTATAGTAGCCTATTCCAAAAGACTCGATAATGTCGAGAATGGTAAGATGTAAACAGCTATTCAAAAGTTTTATTGATCATAAAACTTATCCAGAAGACAATATATTTACAATAATATTGAAGATATTTTTTCTTAGTTAGAAATGAATAAATGTAACCTTAGTAGAAAATATCTTCTAATTAATAGAAATCTAAATGTAACTGTAATAGAAACGAATAATTATTCGTTGTGACATAGTCACAATACCAGGCTGCAATTTTTAATCATATTTTTTAACTTATTTAATTTAAAATATATGCTCTTCACCTCAAATTAGTAGTGTCTGCTCCTGTAAATCATACTTTTCCTGTTAGCAATGCAGTCGTGTCCGTTGTCCATCTAACTCTTTTCGGAGGGAAATGTTTGAATTAAAATGACATAACGTCTAGTTTGTACGGGAACTACAAATACAGTTAATCGGGTCCTCCTGCCCCTTAGGCTTAAGTATTTGGCCTCGTCTTTCATCTAACTCCATTCTTGAAATTGAACAGATGATGGACAGATGATGACAATGGGAATTTATAGGTCTATAATTATTTCAAATTGCAGCCAAAATTTCAAATACCTTAGTGTGATTTTAATAAGGAATTTTAAAATTTTGTTATACAGATTAATTTCTAAATTCGGAAATTGAAAACAAAACCTAAATCTAATATAAATGAGATAATAATTTCTATAACCTTTGTATACAAGTTTTAAAAATCCAGCTAGGAGTTGCTTAACTTTCCCGGCAACATTTGGTTGCGCCATCTGTTATCATATTTTATTAGAAAAATTTGTTATATTTTTAACTATTATAAAACGGCAAAAAGTTTAATTTTGAGGGTAAGAATGAATTTTATAAAAATTTGTAAATGATAATAACGAGTAAATCCGATCGCCCACACGATGCCCTTCAACTCTCCATCACCTTGAGCTTTAATCACCAAAATTTAATAGCATAAATTCCCCTAACAAAAAAACTTCCCTGCAAAATTTTAGAAATCTTTGACAAAAAGCACCGGAGTTATTAAGCTTCAAAGAGAGCGTAAAAAATCGTGCCTCCTCCCAAACACCATAATAAAGAAAAAATCCGATTCTTTTTGCATTTCTTGACGTTTTAAAGTGTTCTGAGTCCAAAAATGTAAAAATCCTGGAGGGCCATTTTGTTGGCCGATCGCCATACTTTTCCTCTATTACATATAACAGCCGGGAACGTGAAAATTAATGATTGTTTAAAATTTTTTAAGCAAATGACGTTCGATTTATTAGAAATTTTACGTAAGTAAAAAGATAAAATTTCGTTGCATTACAGTTAACTTTTAAAAAAAATTGATGGAATTTTATGAAGCGTTGATTCAATCATCTAGCAACAAAGATTCTACGTAATCTTATGGTGCCAAATCCATTTTAGAAGGAAATTTTTAAATTTCTTTCTTTTCCCTCTTATTTATTTTTGTGGAGAATTTGCAATCGAATTCGTGTCTAGTGAATTTTCGGGTCATGATACGAATGATATATTGCGTATGCGACACAGATTTTTAAATTTCTAAGGCTGTAATACAGTTATAAAAATTCAAGATAAGAAAAATGAGTTTAGACAACAAAATAGGCCTAAGATATAAACAGAAAATGATACGATTAAGTAGAAAGTTTACTGTTCTAGATCTCGTTATAAAAATCGAAAAACTTTCTACAATATATTCAAGAGACAGGAGATTAACTGTTTGGCATACAAATTTCTCTTTAAATCACTTTATGAATTTACAATAAACCTAATATTTTTTAAAAATAAACTTTTCTGGTGCTTTTTGGTCATTAAGATGCTGAGTGGATGCTTATTTAGTCAGTTCTTTCTACAATGTATAAAGTTAAAGCTGAAAAATTAGCAAAAATCTTTTGTTTTTCCAATTACAACTGCACCTTCTCTACATATGAAATCTTATTTTCTTCTTAGTTTCGCTAATATACTTAATTAATTAAATTAATTATATCGATACTATCGAAATTGTTAACAGATGGCGACACAAATGAACATTAGTAGCGATTAAAAATGTATTTTATCAAATAAATTCAATGTAACAAAAATTGCTTTTAAAACATCGAGAGTAATAACATTAACTTAATTTAAATACTTGGCATCACATAGCGATGATGCAAGTGATTTAAAGTGTTACGTAAAGAGATCAATGATGAATCGTTTGATAAAGATGGTGATATGAAAACCTGTGGGACAGGAGACCCCGATTAACTATATATGAATTTCCCAAACAAACCGGAAGTTACGTCATTTTAATTTAAATATTTTCCTCCGAAAAGAGTTAGATAGATGACCGGCACGACTCCATTGTTAACGGAAAAGTATGATTTACAGGGGCAAGCCACTACTAATCTGAGGTGGAGAGCATATATTTTAAGTGAAATAAATTTAAAATATGATAAAAAAAATACTGTAGGCCCGACATTGTGACCATGCCACAATAAATAATTGCTCGTTTGGCATGTCATCTAACGAAATTACCTACGCTTATCGATATATTATTTGTGTATAAAAAATCATATTTTCTACGATTAATGAAATGAAAGTTCGTAATTAAACGATCGTATAATTATTTAATTCAAAATTAAAAAAAAAATTGTCTTAGAGAAATCGACTTTAATGTACAGTACATCACGTGTTTATCTTGTTCTTAAATTAGATACCATTTTTAACTTGCTAAATATAGTTTCCAGTCTAGTTTTCTGTGATATTTTGCCGTCGTAAGTCAAGGCCATCACCTTTTTTAGTTTTCTTAAAATTTGGCTACTGTATCTAAACGATGTCAAAATTTTATATACAACTTCACTAAAAGGAAACGTTGGTGATTGGTTACGAAATCCACAAACTATTGGATTTATAAGAATATGTAGTTGTAATTTAAAAGTTGTTTAAATATATTATACTTATTCACGTGACAATTTTTATTTCACACTATAATTGTAAAACGTGACAAAATATAATTGTAGAAAACTCCATTAAACGGCTGGAAACAACCAATATCTTTCGCAGATACAGTACAATAACTTATTTAAAAGGACCTGCAACTTTAAAAAGTTTCTTAATTTTCCCGGCAACATTTGGTGGCTCCATCTGTTATCATAGTTTATTTGAAAACTTTTTATATTTTTAACTATTATAAAATGGCAAAACGCTTAATTTTCAGGATAGGGATGGGTTTTATGAAAAATTATAAATGCTAAAAGCGAGTAAAACCGTCATTAAGTCGGACTCTACTGGAGAGATACACACTACTCCCTTTAGCTCCCCACCCCTTCGACCTTTAATCATCATAATTTAATAGCATCAATCCTCCTAATAAACAATCCTCCCTGCAAAATTTCAGAAATTTCGACAAAAAACATAGGAGTTATTAAGCTTCAAAAATGGTGAAGAAAATCGTGCCCCACACACAATCATCCATACATACAGAAAAAACCTCGCAGTTTTTTTTTTATTTCTCGACGTTTCAAGGTCTCCTAAGTTTAAAAATGTAAACATCTGGGAGGGGGATCATTTTTTGACGATCGCCACATTTTCCCTCTGTTATATATTATAGCCGGGAAAGTAAAAATGATTCAGACATAATTCGAAGTATTTGAAAAGAGTGATAATCTTCTAGACTTAAGTATCATTTTATCCCATGTTGAAGGAGGACAACAAACAAAAGAACTTTTGTGAATCGATTTTCTTTTTGCGAAATGAAGATAAACAGCTCGAAGCAAAACGAAAACTGAATATCAAACGAGAATACTTGATACGTCGAGTAAACTATTGGCAAGCTGTCAAGCTAAGTAATAACATACACGTGACTACTTCAATTTTATTTATATTCGGCTAAAAATTAGGTTGTGACATTTGTCTATTGTATTTCTGCAATTATTGGAATTATCTGGATAATTTTGTAATATGTACTACCATAAGTTTTGAATAAACGAGTCACGAGATGGATCTAGTGTTTTGTGAATTGTTTTATTCCTATAACACTAGACACTTAAAAAAATTATTAACCTAATTAAAACCAGTTGCGAGTGTATTCGTAAATCAAATGATTGCAAGATAAGTTGATATGTGACAGGTATAAAAGAATCATGACCTCAAACGAAAACGCCTAATTTCTTAGGATAAAAAAGAGACAAAGTTTAGTAAATCCTTCATTAGAAAAAGGATTTAAAGTCAATGTCTGGAAAGTAAAGATGTCAAAGAAAGTTAAACAGAAGCTTTATCACGTGGCTCGTCTAAGCGGCTTTATTGTCACGTGAACACAAATAACTATTCCGTGCTATACAAATTCTACAGTGTTAACGTCCTCAGCTTTATCTTGTGCCTCGTTCTTAATAAAACAGAGAAATAAATTACACACGCGAAGTATTATTTTTCGTTTGGATAATATGATTCACGAATCTTACTAACCGTGACGTAATCGCCAGGATTGATGAGACTGTAACACGTAACAGTTGGCACGTCATATAAATTGCACAATAGGAATAACATGTAACTACGTCACATTAAAAGTTGACAATGTCATTTAACAAGCGATTCATTTATATTGAAGAATCACAGTTTGTTTTTTAACTAATTGTCTAACATTTTAAAATGTCAGTTTTCTTTGTTTGATTTTGATGCAATTCGAGAGGCCACCTTAAAATATTTACCTTTATTCATGTATATTTTTTAAATAGAACCATAAGAAGGAAATATGCGAGTCATAAGATTCAAAAGAATAAATTTATAACCATTCTCACAATACATTGACGTCAATAAGACATTAAAAATAGCCGAAATCTCCGAAAAATGTCACTAAATCATTTGCTAAATTTTAAAATTACGATGCACTTATTTTATGGATAAACTTAAAAATTATATTATTAGAAATTTTAATAGAATATAAACAAAATTATTTTTAATATATCAAGGTTTAAGGTTCATTAACGATTACACCGGAGCGATCGCGAGCTCTCCAACTATTACACTAAAAGCTGTATTATTATTTTAGTTGGTTCTACAACAATAAGAACTACGGCAAAATAAATTAATGAGAACAATACTAAGATTCGTGATGTCACACTAGATGTCTGTAATATGGTAATGTTGCCAGCGAAAAAATCCCTCGGCTGGCAATTAGTGACACGTTGGTGGATTGCGTCGTCGCCCATAGTTAAAAATCCAGCAACGATTTGCATCACTTTCTCGTCAAAAAACTTAAAATTGTATGTAGCGCCATCTATTAAGATATTTTATTTAAACCTTTTTTTATATTATTAATTATTATAAAATAGCAAAAAAATCTTAATTATGATGGAAGAGATGAGTTTTATAAAAAGTTGTAAATGCTAATAACGACTAAAATCTTTATTAAGTCCCACTCGAGATGGGATGCAAGACCCGTCTCTATCTCCCCACCCCTCGACTTTTAATCACTAAAATTGAATATTATCGATCATCTAATAACCAAACGTTCTTGCAAAATTTCAGAAATTTTCGACACGTGAAAAGGCACGACACGAAAAAAAAGACACGAAAGTTATTAAGGTTTATAAATTTTATTCGTATAAGACAAAGCGACACATGAGCGATCTGCCGAAGGAGATGCCTCCCGAGATCTTTTTGGGAAACTGGCCCCTATTTACGAGTTACTAACGTGAAGAAACCCGAAAAATTTCACATAACCAGGTATTGATTCCATCTATAACTACCAGTGTTTGATGACTTTATCCAGTGACTTTATCTGGCGGGCTAACTTCAAAGTGAGTGAACAAAATCCTGCCCCATATGTTAGATATATGTTAGTGTTTGGGTGTGGGGACAAGATTTTGTTCACCCACTTTGAAGCTTAATAATTTATAGGTCTTTTGTGGAAAATTTCTGAAATTTTTCAGGAAGGTTTGTGTATTAGGGGTATGGATGCTGTAGTTGGGGCTCATCAACGTAGTCGGGTTTTTAGACTTTAGTCGTATAGGCGGTATCGTGGTGGATCAATCCAGACGATATGAGTTCACTTCAAAATATACATAAGGTACGTTTGCCAAATAAGGACGAAAGATGGCTTTATTCTAAAATAAAGCCATCTTTCTTCTTATAAAGAGAACGCTGACATTTCCACAAGATATTTTTATGTTTTTGAAAGCACCTACCTTTTAGCAGCTTTATCATGAACTACAGCAGTTGAAGACGATTCCGCCGTGTTTGATACAATTGAAGTGTGAACATCGGCAGAACCCGTTGTCTTAGTATTTCAAGGTAATATGATAAGTGTTCTTCATCTTTTGGTAACTTGATCATGTTATATGTCATATTAAAGTAAATGACGAGTAGAATAGCTATAGGTACTGATATTTTCCAGTTAATGTGCATTTATTTATCTGTTAGTAAAACACTGGCGGAGAATGTATTATTACAAAAAGTTTTCGAATGCTGCTAACTTTAATTTTCATATTTTTGCAAGTACCATCGTGTATGTACCAAGTATGTTATAGTATAACTTTCAGATTATTTCTTCTAATAGTGAAAAGACAAAACGCCTTAAAACATTAGGTGGACTTTATTTGCCAAATGTACCTTATTTAATTTCGAAATATTTGCGACGTATACGTTCTCCCCGAATGAAGTTCAAACAAAAAGATCCGTTGTTCACTAGAGAAAAGTTCGAACCTATGTTGCCATCTCTTTCTAAGTTATTTTCATTTCATTCAGTTGGTATGGCCGTTCTTGGCAGCTGCAATGCTACTAAGTTTTGGTAGTTAAAGACCGACGGGTGAAGAGATAGAGGGGGTCACGTGTCATATCTCGAGTGGGGACAGACTTAATGAAGATTTTAGTCGTTATTAGCATTTACAATTATTTTTAAAATAAAATTCGTCTCTACTTTCAAAATTAAGTTTTTAACCATTTTATAGTAATTAATATTGTAAAAAGTTTTTACATACCTACTGAGGTACTGTACATACCTAGGAATTCCAAATATAGAACAAATAGAACAATTTTACAATTATATTTAGCAATTTGCAATTTTATATCATAATTTATAAATAATTCTATAGCTTTAATTGGACATATAGGTTGTAATGCACAATGATGTAGAAAGACCTCTAATCTTCTGTACCCCTTGGCACCGAAGGTGTTAGTTGATAACGATTGCGTGTTATGAGCCATATCATAAAGCTAATAGCAGAAAAAAACAGTTTAAACAGGCCTATTTACCCAGATAATGATAAAAATAACCGAATACTGATTACAATAAGCAAAGTGTTTATAATGTGAACAATAATAAACTTTTATTGTTCGCGACATTTAAAATAATTTTTCATAATTATAAAAAAATATTAACTACACCAGAATTTAAAATTTTTAAAATTGTAAATAAAAGTTGAACTTACTTTCCCTTTTCTCCACGTTAAATTGATCCTATTGGTCCATTGTGGTTTGGGAAGAGGGGTGGAAACATCAGATCTTCCTTCATTTTCATTACTTTTTTTCCTTTGATTTAGGCGAGAGTTTTTTGGAAGCGATAATCTCCTAGAGATGAAGCTTCTCAATTTATCATCGTTCGGAACATTTGTCTTGCGAGCACCTCTGGGAGAAAGAAAGGATGATAAACGTTTATTGAGATTTCTAACCGGTTGAAGAAACCCTTCATTTATCCATTCGTTTTCAGTATCTTTAGGCAATGATCTTCGCTCGGTTTTCTTTTTGTTCGAGGATTCATCCTTTGCTTCGATTTCCCTTTTCCTAGTAAAGTTTCTGAACGATCTTTTGCGAATCATCTACTTGGACAGATGCAAAACTGGTTCCAATATCTTCAGTAATTTCAGCAAAGACTGCAACTACTCGAATGTTTTTTGTTAACTAAAAGAACAGAAAAGAAAATTGTAAGAAACCCATCTTTATAATTAAATAAACTTAACAGGATTATATTTTTTGTAATGCTTCTTTTTCTTATCAGCTAATAAGGAGAACTCTTTCAAGTGACGTGAAGATCTATCTCTTAAATTGTCTATAATTAAAAAAAGTTATTAAACTAAACCGGTTAACATTTTTATACATTTGAACTGAACAATAACTGTTTTTTTAAATAAAAAAGATTATAGAAAATTGTTCTAAAACTCTACAGTTTGCCAATATTATAATGTTTAACTAGACAATAAGTCTTTAATGTCAAGAATGCTGTTAGATAAATGAAATTCAAGACCAGATATAAAAAGTTTAGGGACAGGACGCCCCAATTAATTATATACGAACTTCCGATGCAAAACAGAAGTCAGTTATTTCAATTCAAAAATTTCCCTTGTAAGAAGTTAATAGATGACTGGGACGACTCTATTGCTCACAGGAAAAGTATGCTGTACTGGAGCATGCCACTACTAATTTGAGATGGAGAGCATATATACTTTAAATAAAATAAATGAAAAAATATGATTAAAAATTGCACCCCGGCGTTATGAATATGTCACAATAAATAATTGCTCGTTTACACTATTTAAAGTTAACACCGAAAGCAATTTTGAAATTTCGTATCTTTTAAAAAAATGTTATATGTATGTCAGTTTTCGTGCAATATATATATATATAAATCTTTTTTTTCCTTTCAAAATTTCAAGTTATCAACGCTATAAATTTGAATTTTCTATAATAAATTGAACAATTTGTTTTCTTCTTAACCATATTAGAAAGATAAGTTTACACACCATTTAAATATTTAAAACTTTTATTACGTAATATAACTTTTAGTAATTTACACACGCAGGAAAAGATTTTTCCATAGAATATTAATAATATATTGATACTTTCCAGATGTAATAAACATAGAAATCAAATATTCTTATATCGACGCCATTCTTCTTAGGAGATACTCCATATGGAGAACATTGAACCTGTAAGAATTGAATGACTATTTTATAAAAGAAAATAGCTTTAGATGCTGAGAAATATTCAACAATGTAACTTGTGTAAAAAAGTAATCAAGAAAAGGACAAAATTCTACAGAAACATAATAATATCAAGAAAATAAGAGCAAAATGGCGGTTTTCTGCCAATAAATTTCTTAATATAAAGTAAAATAAGTTATTTGATCGTATTTCGATATTTTTAGGAACTGTTTCAACTGTTACAATTAAAAAATTTCAGCAACGAGTTGCGTAACTTTTCCGCAAAACCTTAAAATTGTGTATGGCTCCATCTGTTACCAGATTTTATTTTCAAAACTTTTATTATTATTATTTATTATAAAATAGCAAAAGCTTAATTTTGACGGTAGAGACAAGTTTTATAAAGAATTCCGATTCCACTTCATATTTGATGCCTGACCCGTCTTTATCTCCTCACCCCTCGACTTTTAATTACCAAAATTTAATAACATCGATTCCCCTAATAAAACAAAGCTCCCTGCAAAATTTCAGAAATTTTCGACAAAAAGCACAGGAGTTATTAAGCTTTAAACAGGGTGAACAAATTCCTGCCCCTCGCACACAAACATCTATACATACAGAAAAATTCCCCGAATTTTTGCATTTCTCGACGTTTCAAGGTCCCCTTAGTCCAAGAATGCAAACTTCTTGTCATTTTCAGATCGATTTCAATACTTTCCCTCTGTTATATATAACAGCCGGGAAAGTAAAGACCATTGAAAAGGTATTAATCAGGTAATCTATATTCTTAGATTATTATACTGCATAATAATTATCTGCAGAATGCCCACCGTATACCACACATTGGTTAAGTTCAAATTGCATCCCAATAACATTTATTAATGTTATTTAATTGTGAAATAATGAGAAGATTTTGTGATAAGTTTTATCACGCACCCATAACAGTTACTATATACAGGAAAAAGTAATAAATTGTTAACAGAAATTTCCTCTACTTCCATCTGTTGATGTTTATCAATACTAACAGAGAATTTACACTTTAAATCGAAGTAAAACGAAAAATTTAAAGAAATTTAAGTAATTTTAGAGATTTTATTTGTTAAATTCAACTTTACAAATTTTTTCACTAATATAATCAATTCAATTAGTGAAATACTTCAATTAAATTATTGATATACGTTAAAAAATTGTTTAAATCACCATCTTCGATCTGTTTTTATCGATTATACATTCAAAAAAGCAGGAGAATTAATATTAACATCGTTACTAAATTCCTTATTTGAATTTAGAATTAATTAATAAATTATTGTTTAAATAATGAGTAATTGATTGAGAGTCTTTCTAATTCTATATAATTTAATTAGATAAAATAAAGGTTATTTTCAATTGATTTAGTATTTATCAACATGGAAAATAATCTTCCATTATTTTTTGACATTTTCACCAGGCAACGAATTAATTTTAGTTCAATATTCTCCTTTTATTTATTAAATTAAGCGTTTATTTATAGATCATAAATGAATAAACAAATAAATAAAGAATATTCCAGATAGGAAAGACACCTAAAATAGTTATAAAATAATTTATATTTCGGAGAATTATACACAGTAAGACCTGTGAACAACGGCCATTGACAGAAACATAAAAAACACAAAATAGCCTCCGTTGTTCGGAGGCTATTTTGTATGTCTGTAAAGAAAATCCAGCAACGAGTTGCTTAACGTTCCCAGCAACATTCGGTGGCGCTATCTATTATCATATTCTATTAAAGACACTTTTTATATTTTTAACTATTATAAAATGACAAAATAGTCGGCCTTTTAGAGGTGGTCTTTATTGGAGATTCGACTATAATAATAATTATGAGAGAGATTTGTGTTTTATTGATCATTTAATAATGGTAGAGACTAAAGATTTGTTGTCTTTCCCTAGAGTGTAGTTTGTTTCGTCAAGGTTAATCAAACACCAGAAAACCACTATAATTGGCTTATTGTTACTTTCCTATACTTAATGTAATCTGAATTCTACAGAGAAATAAAGCAAAACAGTTTATATAGAATTAAACTAATAATATAGTAAAACCTCTCTAAGCAAGACATTTGTGATTCGAGAAGAATGTGTATAATTTAAGGAAGAATTCAGGTTAAAGGAAAATTTTAATTACTGTTTAAGAATTTCCAAACTTTATATGCCCAATTATAAATAACAAAATGTGATCTATGTGTGCATGTCATATATGTATATAATATATCCTTTCGTATTAACACAGTGTTATGCGTGCACACGCGCTCTTCAGGTGTCTGCTGTATGGAGAGTTTTGAATCACCTCGGGCATTTTACGTCATAGCAAAATACTTAAGCGATTTTTGAGTTTAGATAGAAAATAACGTTATTCGATATATTATTAACTTGCTGTAGATCAATATCTACAATAGAGATAAGATAATATTACAATTTTTCAGTTATAGAAGATTGAAAAATACTATTATAAATTGTTTTCTGCAACAATCTGGAAAGGTTTATATTAAATAAGCGTATAAAATACGTTTCAAAAGATTTATATTTCTTTCCGAATTGAATTTTTATGTAATAATATGTGTTATATGTTAGAATGTTTGCTGCAACTTTTTTATATTTCTATTTGAAATTTATATGTTTTTATAATAATATCAATAGAATAACTTTGCAAATACTGTATTTTCATGCTTTAATACAATATTTATATCCATTTTTAGCATTTCCTAAAAGAAATTTAACGCCTATATAAAAAAAATCCAGCAACGAGTTGCTTGACTTTCCCGGCAACAGTCAAAACTGCGTATGTGGCGTCAACTGAGATATATTTTATTGAAAAAACAATTTTTATATTTTTTAATTATTATAAAATACAAAAAGCTTAATTTTGAAAGTGGGGGTGGGTTTTTATAAATGGATGTAAATGCTAATAACGAATAAAATCGTCATTAAGTTTCACCCCACTCGAGACCCAAGATCCCATTTAACTCCCACCCCTCGACCTTTGAAATAACGTAACTTTCGGTCTAAACTGAAAGTTACATTATTTCAATTCAAATATTTTCCCCCCAATGGAGTTAGATAGATGATGGTATAACAGGAAAAGTATGATGTACAGGGGCAAGCCACTACTAATTTGAGGTGGAGAGCGTATATTTTAAATTAAATAAATTAAAAATATGATTAAAAATTGCAGCTTGGCATTGGGACCATATCACGATAAATAATTGGTCGTTATTATTACAGATTTATAGTTTAAAACCTCGAATCTTTGTGATAATAAAATAGAGATTTAAAAAGAAATCATATACTCAATCACTTGCGATGCACATTATAAATTTTATTATAGTAGAATACCTTATTAACAGAATATATTATTCTAGAAATAGAGATAAAGATTATTTTGAAGTTTTCTAACTAAAACAGATATATCTTATCTAAAATTAATACAAGACGTGATTACTTTTATTAATAAATAAGTTTCGATAAGAACAGAAATAAATCATGGCAACAACCAGAGAAGAATTTCGATAGTTTCTTGTTATTTTTAACACAAAAATTCTTTTGTTTTCTTAAAATTTCTTTCATAATAACAGTATAACAACACAGGCTACATGTAATCTGTAAATAGAATAAATTTGTTTTATTCACTTAGAGCAGGGGTCCCCAACCTTTTTGTACCTAAGAGCACATTCTAGAATACCGGCCGGACGACGGGCACCATTTATTTTTTCAAGGTAAATTTATACTTGGACATAGTTAATAATACATACACATAATGTACAGTAAACATTTAATTCTAAAAATGTAATAAAACATACACAAGACTATTAACAATAATTTTTACAAAACAAGTAATTACTAAACAATGCATACAAAATCTACAGAGTATAAAAATTCTTTATGAAAAATATAAATCTGAAAGTAAATGTGATTTTTGGCATTGCATTTCATTGGCCATGGCTTCGTAATTAGGAGAGTATGATGATATTCCTGCTCGTAAGCAATCGTCAAGGTGTTCATCTGTAAGTCGTAATCTGTACTTTGATTTTATGATATTCAGAACGGACCGGTTTATTTCACTTCAGGTATGGGAAATTTGGTTGGAGAAGATTTGGCGGAGGGGAAAAAGAGATCGGTCGCATTTCGCTTTGTGCTTTTATCTGTGTTGGACGCCATTTCTACTTTTGAGTGGTTAATCATTAAAAACGAAAAAAACTTTTACATAGCATTTTATTGAAAACCGAAATATTTTTATTTTTATCGTGGTCGCACAGCGGCGGGCACACGTAAAACGATTGGCGGGCGCTATGGCGCCCGCGGGCATAAGGTTGGGACCACTGACTTAAGAGTATGTTTCTGAGCTTTTACGTTCTTACTATGAAACATGTAAAATAAAATATTTAGTAATAATTAGTTAACAACTTATAATTATACGAGTCATTTAAGCAAAATATAGTCAAACCTGCTTTGTGTTTGTCACTGATGAGAATATAGAAAATCCCAGCAACTATTTCGTAACTTTCCCGGCAAAAAATTTAAAATTGTGGTGACGCCATCTGTTATGATATTTTATTTAAAAACGTTTTACATTATTAATTATTATAAAATGGCAAGAAGCTTAATTTTGAAGGTACAGATGAGTTTTTTTTTTTTTTTTTTTTTTTTTTTTTTTTTAAATTGTAAATTATAATAACGAGTAAAATCGTCATTAAGTCCGACCCTACTGGAGATACACACGATTCCCTTTATCTCCTTACCTCTTCGACCTTTAATTACCAAAATTTAACAGCATCAATTCCCCTAATAAACAAACCTCCCTGCAAAATTTCAGATATTTTCGACTAAAAGCACAGGAGTTATTAATTTCTATTTATCATTTCCTTATAAGTATTTGCTTTATTAATTTATAAATGAATCCAAGCTTCGAATATAATAATACAATGTCAATTGTTATAAAATATATTTAAAACATTTACAATAATTAAATAATCTTCAATATTAACAAGAAATTTTATACGTTTATTTAACATTATATATATATATATATACTAAAACAATTAGTAAATAACTAAATCTTGACCTTTTCTGAACGTATGTTTAGAATATCAATGTTAATTAACACTAAATGTAAAATTTAAATGATATTCTAAAATTGGCTGCTATTATAAATTATGAAATTTAAATTAAATAAACAAATTATTAATGCAGCAGTTTAATTTAGTTCGTGCATAAATTAGTTGGAAAAATATTTCAAAATTGTAATACTAAAACATTTTAAAACTGTTATCAACTGTACTGTGTATAGAAATATGCATGAAGTTATTAATTTAAAATTGCATACAGTGCAACCTGTTAATGTAACCACTGAAGGGACCAGCTTAAAGTGGTCGCCTTACACAGCCTTATGCAGGTGCTCACATTAGCTGATTTTACTATATTATTTCAGAATAATAGGTAAATTTATGAATAGAGGTTAAAAAAATTCTTTTTTCTTAGTGCCACAGCAGGTCCACAATGAAAATGGCCGGATAGTGAAGGTCGGGTGCGTCACAATTCCAGCTTGCAATTTTCAATCATATTTTTAATTTATTCAATTTTTCAATTTAAAATGTATGTTTTCCATCTCAAATTAGTAGTGTCTTGCCCCTGTACATCATACTTTTTCCGATAACAACTGAGTCATTCTGGTCATCTATGTAATTCCATTTGGGGGAAAGTTTTTGAACTGAAATAACGTAGCTTTCGATGTAAACCAGTCATTCTTATATAATTAATCGGGGCCTTCTGCTCCTAAGATTTCTATGTGTGGTCTTGTATTTCATTTATCTAACACCATTCTTGAGATTAATAAACGACAGACAGACAGCTCGCACCTGAACGATAGTCTGGCCACGTGGAGTTTTTCGGATTTTCTTCGCCTGTCAAACACTAAACAGGGAAAAAGTTTACCGTAGAAAGTCCTCCCGTAAAGCAATACTTTAAGGCAGATTTCCTATATGTTGTGTTGCTTATTCCACTAATCCCAATCCAAATTCTTGGAAGTCATAAAGTATATACATCGTAAAGCAGTCTTATACTGTATATATACTGAATATATACTGTATATTCGCCTGTTAAAATGAATAAAAAGATATACTTTTACAGGTATTGTATTCTCTAACGTTTATAAATTAAAATCAAGTCAGTTTACTGATATTTTCTTTAAATTATATTTAAGAAATTATAAATAGATGACTGGCACGACTCCATTGTAACAGGAAAAATATGATGTACAGGGCAGGAGAAAGCCACTACTAATTTGAGGTGGAGAGCATATATTTTAAATTAAAAAATTATTAAAAATACGATTAAAACTTCTAGCCCGGCATTGTGACTATGTCACAAGAAATAATTGCTCGTTCTACATACAGTTGCTATAGAAGAGAATTAGAAATTGGCAAAGTTTATTTTAATTACTCTAATCTCATTTGTAATTTAAATAACAATTCATTTACCTGTTTTCATATCTTAATATATTTCTATCACTTTATATATATATTTTTATTTTCTGTTAAGAATCAGAAAAATTATTTTCGCGAAAAAATTCAATATCGCCGTCTTCGTTGATATACAGTAGACATTTTGCAATATCTCGAGGGCAATTTTTCTGGTTTCAGGTAGAGTTTTGACACTTTAACATGCTATTGTAATCTCTATAATTAAAATAATGAAAAAAACACCTTTTCACTAATTCTATAGGTAAATTTTTCACCAGTTTATTATAATTCCTATCTAATTGGCATATAAAATATGGATTTTTTTTCATTGTTAGTAACAAATCCAGTGTAAATGTATTATATTTTTCTTAAAATTTCGTCATATTTGTGTGATAATATTTATTGATTTTTATAACTTGCCAATATTTATGCATCTCATTCGTTCATGTAAATTGTAATTCTCATCACTATTCAGGTAATTTGCATAAGTCTTGTCACGATCAGTTTTTTAAGCATATATTAATGCTTGTCGTTGCATGACATTTAAATGATTTACGAAGAAAATTTCATATCATTATCAGTATCATAATTTATTCACTTATATACTTATTTATTAGATTTTTAAAAATGAATTCGACCTCGAATTTATGCAAATTAGTTTTGAATCGTAATTTAAATATATTTTAGTTAATGGTGAAAAATTCTAATCCTCAATACCAAATTGTATTAATGTAATTTAATGTATAAATTTTCATAATTAATAAAGTTACATTTAAACATGTCTATATATAGGATTTAAAGTGACTAGAACTAATGAAAATTTTTTGAATATATTTTGTTGAAGTAAATGCAAATTCTTGCTTTTTATCTATAAATTTACACAAAAATAAAGGTGTTTTTGAATGAACTGAATCATCAAATAGTTAGAAACAAAATGAATTATTTGAATGTTTATTCATTCAAAAGCATCGTGTTACGTAATTTTGCGTGTTTTAATCAAACTTATAGCTCAGAATTCAAGTTTAAACATATAAGTATATAATTTAGATTTGAATAAGTCCACAAAAAAACTATAAAAATCAAATTTACTTACCAGAAACAATAGAAAAATCATAAAAATTCGGAAATTCTTTCTTATAGAGTTACTGTGATGCTGCTGTTTTTAGACGAGAGCCCAAAGAGTGTTATTAAGAATATTGAGCAGGTGTTCGGCAGTGTTTACGTAATACCAGGTGTTCAGAAAAGTTCTTTTCCCAGTGATACAGGTGCTTAAGCTTTTTATAGTGCAAAATTTTGAATTTCCAAGCAAAGATTCAATATTGTCAGCTACTTTAATATGACAAACTATTGCGTTTGAAACTGAAAACGAATTTTTTCCCCTTCAATGTTAGGCATATAATGTATAATAAATGATTAGCTTTCTTTGAAAACCAATTTCAAAAGCCTGTCGATTATAGAATTCATAACAAAGAAGTAGATTTAAAGTTTATTCACTCAATTATATTCATCTTTCTTATTCACAGCAAAGCAAAGTCTAATTAAGGTTTTTCGTTTTTATTATTTTCGATTATACGTTCAAGAGAATATAATTGAATTATTTTTAATTTATATATAGTATAGTTCGTTTATTTAATTAAAATTATAATAAATAAAGTGTAGTATACAGTATATTAATTTGACAAGTTGATCTTCTCTGGCTTTTTTTTCCTCCACCATCTTGTCTTTTTTAGAGCCTTAAATTGCGTTTGAAAAATTTTCTGAATATTTCTTCTTCACTTTTTCCATACAGTTTTGCCATACATGGACCAGACTAGCAATCTAAATGAGGGACGTGAAATGACATCTCTATCCGAACTATCTGAATAAGTTACTTATGAAGATATATAGTTGTATACATGTGTATATGAATTAACTTTTGCTTTAAAATTTTGAGGAGAAGCCAGATTTCATCGACGACAACCAACTGACATTCTTGTCCGCTTTTTATCTTTCATTTCTGTATTTTTAAAGATTAAATGACAGAATGGCCTCTTTTTTGATGATAAAAATACAGTAACTCTATTCATTGTGAAATGGCAGCCTGACAACTTACAATACTAACTAAAACTAAAATTCGTTATATATCATTTCATGTTCAACGAAAAATTATTTATTGTGACATTATCACAATGCCGGGATGCAATTTTTAATCATATTTTTTAAAATTTATTTGAAATATATGCTCTCCATCTCAAATTAGTAGTGTCTTCCCCTTTTTCAAATTGAGGCCCAATAATGTAAGAGGGAAATGTGTTGATGGACATTTTTATTAAAACTTAAAGAATATAATAATTTCTTAGATACAAAAGTCTTTCCTCTTTTCTTTTAGAATAAATGTTTAACAGGATATCGAAACTTTGACAGAGGATGAGAAACGAACATTTGTCGGTACCATCATCATCTCTGTGTTTATATTCAAGTAAATTTTTTTTTATTTTTACTATATGTTACCGTTTCTAATGAGAATTCCATAAGTGACGACTGGCGTTTCTTTTTGTTTTTGAGGTCGATATTCCCGGAGAGGACGTTAACCACACTTCGATATTTGATTTAGTAAATCTTCTTTACTTTGGGATCAGTTGTGATTCACTGCATCCCATTTCAATAAGTAGTCTGTCAACCGAAGTTATATCTAATAAATGTATTAAGTAGACATTCTGAGTGACAGAAATAGCAACAGAGAAGTGTCGTGTCGATCATACACCAAAATGCCATTGGCTTCTCAATCGGCACTAACTCGTTAATTTAGATCATAGAAAACTTTAATAAATTCAATTTAGTATCTTACTTTCTATTTATTTCTCATTATGTTATCCGTACGTTTTATTTAATATTTATAATGCAAAACTAAAGCAAAATTCATCAAAACTAATTTTATAAATTGTATAATAATTTAATTACGTATTTCGAAATCGTTTATCCGAGGCATCGGAATTAAAAGTAAATAAGATTCTGGTCAAGAGAGAAAAGATTTAAAGGCACGAAAATAAATTTACATTAATTTTTTTTAAAGAAATATTGTAAGCCAACATAAAGACGTTGAAAGAGTGCGTTAAAGAATATTACAAATAATTTCTTTTAAGGCACACATTTTAATTTATTTAATTTAAAATATATGCTCTTCACCTCAAATTAGTAATGTTTTGTCCCTGTACATCGTACTTTTCTGTTAGCAACAGAGTCATGCAGGTCATCTAACTCCTTCAAGAGAAAACGTTTGAATTGAAATAACGTGACTTTCAGTGCAAACTGGAAGTTCGTATATAGTTAATTGGGGCCTACTGGCCATAATCTTTCTGCATCTGGTTTCGACGTTCATCTATATAACTCCGTTTTCGAGATTAAGGAAGAACAGATCTCCCAGGAGGCACCCCCCTTGGCAGATCGCCATATGTCGCATTGCCTTAATCGAATAAAACGTAAAGCTTAGAGACCACACACGATCAACTAAAACAGCGGTTCCCAATCTGGGGTACGCGTACCCCTAAGGGTATGCGATAGGTTGTTTAGGGATACAGAAAAAAGTTAGTTATTATGGCAGAAAAAATAATATATGTATCACAAATTAATAGTATTAAAAAATTATTAGGTAAAAATGTTCCTTGCAACCAGTGCCATAACTAGGATTTTGGACGCCTATGGCCAAGAATAAAAATGGCGCGCCTTTTTAATTTTTGTTATTAAATAAAAATAAAAATGGTGGTTATTTCTGAAATATATGTTCGTAGAAATTACAGATAATAAATACTATATAAATATAATTATAAAAGTTTTTCTGTGTTATTAATTTCGGATACATATTATTCCGAAACCTTTTCGTTGGCGCCTTTATTAAATCGGCGCCTATGGCGGGAGCCACGTTGGCCATACCCTAGTTACGGCTCTTCTTGCAACAATCACAAACTTTATTATACATTTCAAAATGCAACAATAGAAATAAAAAAAAACTTATGCTGCCGATTGTACAATGCAATAGATCAATAAATGTTGTGTAGTCGGTCAACAGTAGTGAGGATACCATTATGCGTGATTAGTGATTATGCTACGGACTTTTGATGATGGGGTGTGTTACCGTTATTAGCGAGGTTGAGACCGAAGTTTTAAACGCGAAAACGTGTACGTCGGACGTTCAGCGCCGCTTTTCCTGTAAGCCTAGAAGTTTGACAATGGCGTTTGGAATGTCGAGCATGATTCCACTGACTTTCCAAACGCCTTTGTCAAACTTCTAGGCTTACAGGAAAAGCGGCGCTGAACGTCCGACGTACACGTTTTCGCGTTTAAAACTTCGATCTCAACCTTGCTATTATTATTATCTCTCAACGATATTCCCACGTGTTGTTTGAAAAAAGTATTTTTTGTTTATAAAAAGTATTTTTTATTAGCGAGGTTAAGAGGAAAGAGCTTTTTCTTCCTATCTATATACAGTATTAAAAATAAGTATCGCAATAAGCTGAAGGCAGTTCCAGATTTGAGATTATACCTCGCATCAATCGAACCTGACATAAAAAAAATTATGCGAGAATAAACAAGGACAAGACTCACATTGAACTCCTTTAATACGAAATTAAATACTTTCAAGTTAGTTTTTTTGTGCAATTTCATTTTTATTATAATTTTTTATATTTGTACTGTAAATGTATTGATTTTTAAATATATGAACATAGATATATTCTCTTTATCAACATTATAAATTAGCTTTTTTTTTTTTTTAAAGTTACAACATGTAGAATTAACAATACGGTTACTCACTAAATTTCTTAAATGAGGGGTATAATCTAGAGAAATGACATGTCACAGAGTACACTAATGAAAAAAAGGTTGGGAACCGCTGATCTAAAAGGTTGGCCAATGTGACTTTGCTTCGACTATTTTACGCAAAATCTCCCGACTTTGGTTCTTCTCTAACATATTTTTCACAAGTGCGTTTTTTTTTATAATCCGTCGATTGGTTCCGGGGATCAAACGCAATTGGTACCTGGTACGAAACTAGGTGACGTAACAGTACTTCGGGTCGTCCGGACTGGTATAATTCTTACGACTCGTTTAGCAACTCGAGTCGTAAGAATTTAATGATGTCCTTACTTTAGTTTCCTTCTGGCGCCACTGCGTCGGGAATTTGTTCTGTAGGACTCCAAGGAATTTCACGAATGATGCAAATGAAGGAGATTAATAATAATTTTGCCAAGTCCAAATCATGATGTAATGGAGTCGATTCGATTATCTCTTATCAAGCATTTGTTTAATTTCTGCAATCAGTTCGGTTAATTCGACTTTTCTCAATCAATATAACCGCGTATATACTATACAGATAACAAAATATTAATGTTCAAATAATATTAATGAATTATGAGATGTCGTTAGACATTTTTCATAATTATACTTACAGACGAGGAAAAGAGTAAATCCAATTTCGTAATGCTACTGGCTAATTAAGCAATTACGGAATAATTTGTCATTATTTACTTTAATGTCGATAATTTCGTTTATAAACTCGATAATCTTCCAATAAAACTTGGATTTCGATTCCAATTTTTACTTAATTCACTAAATTAAATGAATTTTTGAACATTCATTTATGTCTAGATTTTCTAATCTTCATATTTGATTTGATATTAACTATAGTATTATATTATTATGTTATTAATGTTTCAGTTGGAATTTAATGAAAATCCCGACAGGATTGAATGTCCGACACCGTCAAAATCCTGATGGGATCAAAATTTCGAAGTATCAAAAGGCCGACAAATCAAAATCCCGTTACGATCAAAATGTTGACACAATAGAAAGCCCTGTATTTGTTTTAATTCCGACCTTTCTCTTAACGCAAGGAGACTTTCGAAAGAAAATTTTGACAAGTAAATTATTATTGTATTTTATGATAGATAACTAAATAAATCGTTTAAAACATATTAAGTAAGGGTTTCGGATATCGCTGGATGACTGAATCACCTGAAAAGCTCATTAGGCAGATAATTGAAGTGTTAAAGGGCCTTCCGTTTTAATGATTTCAAGTTAGGGTCTAGATAAGAACCCCAGAAATTCTTGGCGGTTTTTTTTCGGATTTGTCGGGCTTCATCCTTCGAAACTCGGTCCTATTATGAAATAATATAGCATATTTAATAAAACAATAGTTCGGTTTTCAAACTTGGCGGTGCGTTTTTTTACAGCTTACAATTCCTTTCACAGTTGCTTTAAAGTGTATAATGAAATAATAATTCCTTTAAACTGTTTATAATAAAATAAATTGGAATAATTAGTAATGAAATAAATTTATAATGCACCGCCAAGTGTGCACTTGAAAACCGAAATATTGTTTTATTAAAAATGACATCGGCACCGATACAAAACTGTATATAACGAACATTCTCGACACCATTATTACGACTTTTAACGTCGGAACGATTACTTGATCACGACTCTCCATAGCAAAATTACGAATGTAAAATGTAGTCATTGAATGAAGGTTTCGTGCTTTATTGTGTTTCGTGTACATCTGAAATAAAACAGTAATAATTTGAAAACGATTAATCTATTCATGCTTGACGTCAGTTTCTATACTTGTAAGGTTTACAGGTATGTTTTTGGAGATATCACTGGTTTTTTTCATTTCGTGTGCTTCATAAACCGTTACATTAGTTTACTCATCTACAATGCTTTATCTGTGGAAAGCTGTAAGATGAAAAACGTCACAAACGTCACAGCTATAAGTAGCAAACGTCGGATTCTCCATAGTGGAGAAATAAATGGAAATATAAATTTGAAAATAATTTCTGAAATATATTTCAAATTATCATTTGGAGCAAGTAGCAAGAGTTGAATTTTTCCAATATCTTTAAATGGTATCTGGGGAAAATGCCCTAATTTAGAAGAATTAAATATTTTCAACAAATGAGAATGCATTTGTCGGGTTTGACGCCAAATGCTAAAGAGACAGCAAAAGCCATTTCATATATACCTCGGTCGACCCTATTTGGTTGTTGCCGTACTCTCGGAGAGTTCAGATATGTCAGTATTATTAAAAGGAGAATACAATCTCAGCAAGAATACCTTGAATTTCGTAGATATTTTGTCGTGATTTATAGAATCGTATATACGAATACGTTTTGTGTTGTAATAAGCGCAAATCCAATGATCACTACTATGCAGAATTTGTATATGATTGATATCGCATCTGACAGAAAAAATAATTGCAGGATTTTGGATATAATTTGATGATAAAAACGGATAAAAAGTACAATTTTGTAGAATATGAGCAAAAAAGTTATGTGCAGATCCTCTAGTTTTCCATTAAGGGCTGTCCATAAATTACATCCGCATTTTTCTTCAAATTTTTACTGCATCTCCTTCTCTTGTTCCAGTTAGTCCAGGTTTCTGTAACTCCCTCCCCCTTTTTAGACGTCACAAAACTCGATCTTTCATTCCTAAGTGATCAAACCTTTATCACTTAATATACTTATAATAAAATGCATAAACTGTATTCAATTTAATGAAATAAACGGACGTCCACTGAAGCTCAACCCCTCTCTTCCCCTTGTTCAACTTTGACGGACTTGTAGTAATCTTCTTCCTTCCCTTTCAGTGTGGACAGCCCCTTATGTATAATAGTTGCTTTATCACTAACAGACATTAATAAATTATCCCAAAAATCACTCTTCAAGATTTTATATTTTTGGATTCATGGACCTCGAATCGTCATGAAATGTAGAAAAATTCGGAGGTGTTCTGTATGTATAGATGTTAAGTTGTGCGTGTATGTCGGGGGGCACGATTTTGTTTACACTCTTTGAAGCTTAATTAATAACTCTCATGCTTTTTATCGAAAATTTCTGAAATTTTCCAAGGGATTGATGCTATTTAAATTTTGGTGGTTAAAGGTCGTGTGTCATATCTTGTGTAGGATCGGACTTAATGAAGATCCTACTCGTTATTAGCATTTTCATTTTTCCTTCTTTTTTAAAAATAAAATTTATTTGTACCCTCTAAATTAATCTTTTTGTCATTTTATAATAATATAAATTTTTTTAAATAAAAAAATACAATTCCCATTAATTAAAACATAAAAGGAATTTAATTCAAACTGTACCATGTGCATAAGAGGCCTGATTGCGCAGATCTCTTGCTGATATTCATTATTCCAATATTTGATTTTCTATGCCAGGAAATTAATATAAATATATTGTGAAATTTATACAAAACAATTTTCGAACTTTCAACATGGCCATTTCATTGCCAGTCGTTCAGAGATTTGACAGTAATATTTTAAGTCTATAGACTTAAATAATTATATCATCTACTCTTATATCGCTCTTCGAAACTGTTTTGAACATTTGAAGAAAAATTTTGTGCAATTTATATATTTTAGAAAAGGGGAAAATAAATTAAAACTAGAATAATTCGGATCAAAATCAAAGTAAACAAAAGAGATGAAAATTTCACGCGATAAAATAATTACATATGAAAATGCCCATCAGTGGCGGGTTTTTCCCGACTAAAGGCTGGCTGAGTTCCGGTTTCCGGAATTTATTCACGTGTCTAACAAATAAATAGGGGACAATTTTCCATAGAAATCCCTTCGGCATTTCGCATACGTGTTGCATTGTCTCCTTATTTTGCCAAACCAATCTAATCCAATTACATATAAAACTACAATAAAAGTGATAGAAAACGACGAGAGACGAAAGTAATCGCCATTTAAACGAGCAATTATTTATTGTGACATGGTCACAATACCGGGCTGCAATTTTTAATCACATTTTTAAAAATAAATTTTAAAAATGTGATTAAAATTTAATTTAAAATGTATGCTCTCCACCTCAAATTAGTAGTGTCTTGCCTCCGTACATCATACTTTTTCTGTGAGCAACGGAGACGTGCCGGTCATCTATCCAAGTCCTTTCCGAAAAAAATTTTTGAATGGAAATAAAGTGACTTCCAATTTTCATCAGAAGTTCGTATATAGTTAATTGGACATCTTGCCCCTATCTGGTCTCGACTTTTATCTAACTCCGTTCTCGAGGTTAAGGAAGGCAGTGGGAATTTATAGGTTTACAATTTTTTCAAATTGCAGCTCAATTAGTTGATTTCGTATTAGAATTTATAAATTTATAGCCATTATAAGGGAGGTAAAGTAATAATTTTAATTTTAAGGTTTGCACTTAATTATAAGTTATTTGAGAACATAATGAAGTAAAACTATATTAATTTCCTCTTTCACGACGTTATATCAAATTTAATTATAAGCTTATTATATAAAAAATAAACCTAATTATAAAAGTTTTCATAAATTAATTAGTATCTAAATTATCTTGTTTATAATAAAGTCAAATATTAATATTTAATTATACTATCATATTATGTAACATTATATTATAAGACAGTTTTTTCGAGCTTCTTCGTTGCTGAAATAAAATTTAAAATGATATTTTAATTTTTCTATCCTGTATTTTGATTCATAAATTATGGTTTACTGTTTGTTATTATGATTTAATGAGATTTAATTAGACTATTCCAACTATTTTCTATGAAAATAATAACAATTATGCAGTAATTTAACCTAATTTAATATACAGGTTTATTAGAAATATTTAAAATTTCATAACTATTTGTTTAAAATACGTAGTATTAAAGAAGTATTTAAAAAATAATGATACAATGCATCTTATTAGGAAAATATGCAATGATACAAACGTTAACAGAAATTTCAATTAATTCAGCAGATTCTAAAAACATTTACTTAAGATTTTATTATCGTAAAATTTCAGTTATTGGGCTGCAATTTGAAAAATGTGTAGACCTATAAATTCTCACTGTCGTCTGTCCGTTTCTTTGTCCTTCCTTAACCTCTTAACAGTGGAACAGAGTTAGATAGATGAAAGACGCGACTATGTATGGAAAGCTTAAGGGCAGGAGGTATTGAATAATTATATAGGAACATCTGGTCTAGACCGAAAGTCACGTTATTTCAATTGAAATATTTTCACCCGAAAGGAGTTAGATAGATGACCAGCACGACTCTGTTGTTAAAGGGAAAGTATGGTGTACAGGGGCAAGCCACTACTAATTTAAAGTGGAGAGCATACGTTTTAAATTAAATAAATTAAAATTGCGTGTATGCGATATTTATGATTAAATTCGTTGTATCAATCATTAATTAGACGTTAAGTAGACACGAAAGAATCATGAAAGTTTCTTAAACACTACAAAAAATTAACTGTAGAGTCGTTGCAGAATGATAAATTATAATTATAGTATTTATAATGGTATATAGTTCGCGTGTTTCAATGCTTGATAAATGATAAAGTTTTACACTTTTACGAAAAATTCCGAATGTTTTAGAAAAAATTTCTAGAACCGATGAGATTGTAATTATTAATTCGTAAGTCAGCAGATCCGTAATGAAAAGAATGGAAAAAAATAAAAATAAATTATGGATTTTTCAGCGGTGCATAAAAATTTGACTTATTCTTAGCATAAACTTTAATATTTAAAGTATAAAAATTCCGCACTACAGAATATTAGGCTGTGAATTTATGGAGAGAAAAGAGGAGAAAGATTACAAAAACAAACGAACCGAATCGTTAAAGAGAAAATATGCTCTCCACATGAAATTAGTAATGTTTTGCTCCTGTACATTATACTTTTCCTGTTACAATAGAATCGTGCTAGTCATCTATCTAACTCCTTTCAGGAGAAACTTTTTGTATCGAAATAACGTCACTTTCAGTGTATACCGGAAGTTTATATATAGTTAATCTTCGCCTCCTTCTCCAACGCCTTCATATCTGATCTCGATTTTCATCTATTTAACTCCATTCTCGCGATTAATGAAGGACAGACAGAATTTTTAAGTCTACAATTTTTTCAAATTACAGTCCAATTCTTAGTGGACGACCGGATAGCGGAGGCGTGGTTAAATTAAAGCACCTGACAAATTTCCAGTTCCGCCTAGTTCACTTTTTGACCACTAGAGGCGGTAACGTCCGAGAGTCTATTCCCAATGTTTACTACACAGTTTTAATTTTTTTTTTTTTTTTAAGTTTTAGAATCGATTTAAACGCAGTAACTTTTACATTTCTACATTTTCACAACTTTTACTCTTTCTACGACAAATAATAGTTCTAAATATATTAAATAAAATATCGAGGAAAATATATCCGTCACAATACCGGGCTGCAATTTTTAACCATATTTTTTAAATTTATTTAATTTAAAATGTATGCTCTCCATCTCAAATTAGCAGTGGCTTTCCCTGTACATCATACTTTCCTGTGAGCGATAGAGTCGTGCCAGTCATCTATCTAACTCCTTTGGGGGGAATTTTTGAATTGAAATAACGTGACTTCCAGTTTGCATTGGAAGTTCATATATAGTTAGTCGGGCCCTTCTGGCCCTAATCTTTCCATCTGTTCTCGGCTTTCATCTATTATTGAGAAGGGACAGACGATGGACAACAGTGGGAATATAGTCTTTATAGGTTTACAATTTTTTTCAAATTGCAGCCCAATTATTAATCTGTAATAATTTAATGTCATGTTATAATTCGCGAAACTTATAATCGTATTAGAAATTTAAAGAAAAGGTTAAATATCGAGTAAATAATGTCGAATGGGAAATAAAATTATTATTTAATTTTTAAAATATTTTCAAATTTCTGTTTACCAGTGGTCCGAGGGTTGCAGACCTATAAATTCCTACAGGAAAATGTCTCTGTTTTGTTAATCTCGAGAACGGAATTAGATAGACAAAAGTCGAGACCAGATATGTATGATTAAGATCAGGAGGCCCCGATATACGTTCTTCTGGCCTAGAACGGAAGTCACATTATTTCAATTCGAATATTTTCCTCCTGAAAGGAGTTAGACGGATAACTGGCACGACTCCATTGCTCACAGGAAAAGTATGATGTACCGTACAGGGACAAGCCACTATTAATTTGATGATGGAGAGCATATATTTTAAATTAAATAAATTTAAAATATGATTAAAAATTGCATCCTGGAGTTGTGACGATGTCACAATAAAATAATTTCTGTTTGTAATTATTATCACAACCGACATTTACGGCATAGAAAAATTTGTAAAGTCTACCAGCCAGTCCTATGGCACCTTTACATCTTCATTTAAAGTGCTTTAATGTCTTTTGGCGTGGTGAAAATGTATATTAATTGATTAGTTAATGTCAGGCAAGGCCGTTTGTTGGTCTGCAATCGCTCGACCTTGTCCAGGGTCTAAACCTGGACAAGGTCGAGCGATACGAATGAAAGATGGTATTTACACCCCGAAAACTGCCTATTAAAATTTTCGATTAAGGGAAATTAATAATTAATAATCAATTACAATTTTACTGCTTTTCTAATTTATAAAATTATTGCAAAATACATAAACATAATTTTTTCAAAATATTACTCTTTTCTGTATTTTTACTTAAAAATAAACTTAACAAATATCATATTTATAGCTTAAATTTTACATTAAATTCATGTGAAATACTTTAAAAGTTTATTAATCATAAAATTAATTATTTTAAGTATAAAAAATGTGGTAATTGGGATAATTACTTTAGTAGTATCTTTCTATATGATTTAATTACATTAAAATTCAATTACTTTTAGTAAAACCTTATTTTAAAGCAATTGTTTTTAGTATATTTTAATAAGATGTTTTAATTTTATAATTGTAATGATTTTACGGTTAATTAAAATTAACCGAATAAAATATAAATAGACTTATTGCTAATTTCCATTATTTATGAATTATTAACTATTATTAAAGTAAAGAGAGTAAATATTTTGAAAATTAATTTATTAAGCAATTAACTTATATAGATTCATTTGCATAAATACTTTCGAGTATCTTCTTAGTTAACGATCTGTTTTTCATGTGCCGAATGACTGGCATTTGATGACATTATCCAAGAATATTGCTGGCATTCTCTCGAGAATAACAATTCTTATTTCTGAAAATATCACGAAAATGCCACGGTCGTTGCCATCCATATATAAGTTTATATAATCTAAACCATTATATAGTTTATTCCTGCATCAAAGAATAAATTGTTTGGTACGGATACTACGTATATCTTCCCAAGCACCCGAGTAGGATATAATAAAAATTAAATATTCAATATAATTACTGACAATTCTGAGCAAATTATTTAGTTTAAATATTCTATTATTTCTAGATATGTAGTGTAAAAAATACTCGAAATTAGCGAATTTTAAATAATCTTCTGTCATACTCGAACAATTCTTTTTTCTATATAGAATAAATCGACACTTTCTTCTGTCTATTGACAGTCATCACTTACCGATTCACTCTATTGAGAATTTAATACCCAAGAGATATTGCAATTTTACTACATTTTCCCACACGATAAATATGCTATTCTGACGTATTTCACTTTTATCCGGTCAATAAATATCCGGGTAACAAGAGAAATTTCGAATTTCGTCACTAATGATAAAATAAATCACTGTTTAACAAGTGTTAAGTAACTCTACTTAATAATGAAAATTTTTAAACGTTAAACGAGGAATCTGTCACAGGATTTATTACAATTTTACTACATTTTCTCAATTGGCAGTTTCTATCTACTGTCACTTACTGTAGGAAATGATGAGTGACGGTAGCCAATAGATAGAAGAAAGCGCCCATTCAGTTTCTATTGAAAAAAGTAATTGTTTGGGATTTAAATTATATCAATACGGCCAAAGATTTATTTAAATTAGTTATTTTTCAGTATTTTTAGCATTAAATCTCCACAAACGAAGTGCAAACTGCTCGGGATGATTCATTTTATGGATATATATATGGCATAATCAATTATACACAATATTTTATAATTTATCCTGTTTTAAATGATAAAATGCATGTTTTTGTATGTTTATACGACGAGCTACAGATGTAGAAATTGTATAAAAATAGCTCCGATGCCTCTAGGATGGACCACAGTATCGATTTTAAAAAGTGTTTAAATATTTAGTATTCTGTAACAAGCAAATTACGTGAATAAAATAATAGTGAATAAAATATCATCTTACGTGAATAAAATAATAGTAATATTAGCGATAAATCAATGTTGACATCGACGGTGCTAAATTGGCAATGACACTTCGTTGTCATTGTCAACTTCGTAATTAATTTATGTAACAATTGTAATATAAGTTATCAATTGTTCTTGAAAACAAATTTATTAAAAAGTCGCTAATTCATTAGATGACACATTACTAAGCACGAATAATTTAAAATATACGCTCTCCACCTCAAATTAGTAGTGTCTTTCCCCTGTATATCATACTTTTCCTACTAGCAATAGAGTCGTGCCGGTCATCTATCTATAGAAATAATTTAAAATTATTGCGATCTGCACAACTTATTTCGATTTAATAATTTACAGACAAAATTATATAAATCATTTTAAAAATATAAATTTTTTTAGAAATGATAGGCAATTCGCTTTTGGCAAAGTCAATTAATAAAAATAATAGAAAATTAATATTAGTTTTAAATAGTTTTATTAATAATATGATATGAATTTTAATATAAATATTTCAAATTTTCCCAACAGATGGCGGATATTAATTTAATTTAATGGAAGGCATAACAACTACGTTAAGTTTCTCCATCTGTTAGCAAGAAAATAAACTACGTGCCACATTTCAAAAATATATTTTACCAATTAAAAATAAAACTTCATACAATAATACACACATTTTAAAAGACTAGCTAATTTTTAAAAATACTGTACATTCGGAAAGGGTGGTCTAAAAGTCAGTTATCCTTGTAAAGTATTTAAATAAGTCTTTACGCTAGTTAACTGACTTTTGGCCCACATAGAAGATGCATTCGTTGAGGTTAAAAATGAGGTAAAAGTAATTTTTATCGATTAATAAATTCATAAAAAAGTCGAGAAACTGCAAAGCGATACTGCAATTAATTAATGGATAAGTTATCGTGCACGTGAAAGAATGTCCAATTATATGTGATTATGATGTGAGAATGGCCATGCATTAGCCGATGCTAGCACCAATTTCATAAAGAAAAAATAATTATTAGCGTAAATAATATATCGTCGAGATATTTTTTCCCCATTACACAACTTAGAAGTGGACTAATTTAATTTTGAGAAGAATTTGATAAATTATTAAAAGAAAATTTTATATATATTTTTTAATGAAGAATAAATTAATTATGTTTACGTGCTATTATACAAATATAATCTTATATATTATAATATAGAGTTAATTTATTAACGTTATTTGAAAAGTGATAAGTCGATACCATCATTTCACTTGAAAGAAAAAAATGAAGTGATAGTGTAGACTGGTAATCATTTATTATTTCTTTTCTTCTTTCACTTTTAAGTACAAAATTTTTATGTTATTAATTTTGAAGCAAATTCTTACAAAATTAATAGTTTAGGTGTTTACGTAGTTTCTAATTACTATTATTTCTGAAATATCATAAGTAATTTTATTAAAATCAACTTTATTTAATTTACATAATTTTAACTGTAAATTAATTAAATTTCATTAATTACTTTCTGTTTTGAAAAATAAAAAAAAAAGTTTAGGAGATAAACCCGTCTGTTATCTGTCTACTGACACCAGACTTGTCTTTTTTTTTTTTTTTTGCTAATTTTTCCATCCCTCCTTATTAGTTTACTTAGCAGAGATATCATTTATTAACTGAAGATCTTATGCGATATATAAGCAATATCGATTAAGTATAACCCATGTGATATTCATTAAAACTACAGCATTACAATTATGCAATAATATAATATAAAGTAAAAACAAAATTAGCAACGAGTTGCTTAACTTTCCGGGCAAAATTCGGTGGCGCCATCTGTTATAATAACTTATTTAAAAACTTTTTATTGTAAACTATTATAAAATGGCCGTTGTTTGGAGGTTATTTTTAAAAAAAAAAAACGTTCCTGAAAAAAATGATTGCCATTAACAGTGAAGGTATAGGTTCGAGATTATTCTTATACAATTACATAGTTTAATTTGAAAAGTTTTAAATGTTATTACTTTTTAAATTGTTAATTAATAATATTAATAAAGAACGGAAGTTATAAGTTCGGATTTAAAAAACAAAATATACTTATTAAATTGAATTTAAAATATTTATGTATTTTAATTCATTTCGCTTCCGGAAGATGGCAGCACAATATTTATTAATATTTTTTTATTAACATTTTAATTTTAAAAAAATATAAAAAAATGAATTTATATAAAAAATTTGAATTGATTTTTAAAAATAATTTAGTTACATTGTAAAAATTTATTTCTTAAAATAAGAATAAATTTTTAAAAATTAATTGTTAAAGAAACACTTTATAAAAATAATTTAAATTTAATATGATCTAGTACAGGGATGGCGAACCTTTTTGAGTCCGCGTGCCATATTGTAAGCATACTTAGCTTTAAAGATGTTAATGCGTGACAAAGTCTTAGACTTCGAATAATGATATTTAAAGAAATTAAACGAATACGCTTTAATTCGAATAAATGTAAAAAACTCTGAATGAAAAAAGGATAATCAGGTGATAAACAGAAAGGATGATTGAAAAAGACAAAAATCATATGATACGTCACGTGCCAGATGATTTCTCTTACGTGCCACTTTGGGCACGCGTGCCACAGGTTCGCCACCTGTGATCTAGTAAATACATATAGTAATAATAAATAATATATTTTTCTTTTTTAGTAAGAAACAACAGAAAACAACAAAATTAGGATAATATGCTTTTAATTCCTATTAGAAAAGGCCAGCAACGAGTTGCTTAACTTTCCCGGCAATATTTAAAACTGCATGTGACGCCATCTGTTATGATATTTTATATTAAAAAAGTTTATATTTTTAACTATTATAAAATGGCAAAAAGCTTAATTTTCAAAGTAGGGATAGGCTTTATAAAAATATTGTAAAAATTGCCTAAGTTAAAATGAAATATGATATAATATAATATTATATATATAAACAATTTATACGTAAAAACGAATTTATTTTATAAAATTATTCATAAAAAAATTCATATAAAACTGAATAAAAAGAAGACAATTTATCATTGAAACGTAAGAAAAAAACAATTACTTTATTTCCTTAAAAAAGAAAGAATAAAAGATAAATATATTGTTTGAAAACATGGAATTTCAATTTTAAAATTTTATTAATATTTTTTTATTTATTTTTTAAATAATAAAAATATTATAAATGTTGTTTACATAAATTTAAGTTGTTGATTAGATATTTCTTACAGGAGATTACTTGTCAATTTTCTCCTTTCATTCACGGATTTTTTTTATAATAATAATTTTATATTTATTTTTAAAATATTATAAAACTGGTGAACTAAATTCCTAAACTCGTTTATTCGATTGTTGATTGCAATTTTATTTAATAAATTTTAAATAAAATTAAGCAAAAACGAAGGTAGAGAAGCATGCTTTATCATAGATTAAATGAGGAAAAGTCGTTTAAATTTATAATTATTTCTTAATTTATTTATTTCAATTTATATACAATTTTATAATTTAATAATAATTAAGTTTTTAAATTTAAAAGAAATGCGGAAACTTAATAAAAAAAATTATTTTAATTAATTAAATTTTTGCGTTTTTCCCTCCTACTCTCCCCTTAATATTATTATTATTATTGTTTCATATTTAATGTTTTAATTAAGAAATAAATTGGTAAAGTCATAAAATTATAATTTTTATTTTATTAAT
Source organism: Centruroides vittatus (assembly GCF_030686945.1). Taxonomy (NCBI): domain Eukaryota; kingdom Metazoa; phylum Arthropoda; class Arachnida; order Scorpiones; family Buthidae; genus Centruroides; species Centruroides vittatus. The sequence continues at coordinate 180,270 of NW_027122277.1, read as the reverse complement.
TTATTTATTTATATTTTTTTAAAGTAAATTTAATTACGCCATTAAATAAAACATTAAGAGCAATGGACAAATTTGCATTTTAACGATGTTAGAGATGACGATGCAAGAGAAGGATTTGGGATTTATTCTTAAAATTCTTTTGATATTTTCTTTACTTTAACAATCTGTTAAATCCCTTTATTGAGAGATTCGAAGCAGTTTAAATCCGCTTTTAAACTTCTATATATATTAATTTAATGCAGAATTTTCAATAGAGAAGTTGCGGAGAATCGAATCCAGAAAGACGAATGAATATAACTTTAAATGTTTTAAAAATTAAATAATAATAATAATTATTATTATTATTTTTAAAATTCAATAATATTTTAAAATTTACTCTATTATTATTATTTTTAATAATGATAATATCATAATAAAAACAATTTTTATCTCGTTATTGTCTTTTAAAGCATTAAAAAATGTAATTTAAAATAAACAATTAAATTATTTTTTTTAAATTTGATAAATTTAACAAAAAAATTTATTTGTATTTACAATTATTGAATTTTTAATCGCGGTTAAACGGTTAAATAAAATAAAAATAAAAATAAAACACTTTCTTTATCAGTTAATATACAAAAATTTAATTTTTTAAGTTAAAAAATTCAATTTTCGTATTATTTTAATAAATTATTCGTTTAGATAAATTATTAAATAGAACAAATATTTACAGAAAAAGAAAAAAAGGGGGAATTTATCGACTTCCTTTTCGTGCGAAAACATTTATTTTCTACGATGTGAGATGGTTATGAATAGCAGAAACAAATGGTTTTTATTTATAATTTTGTTTATAAAATCTTACTAAGCACGTGTTTTTTTATTTATAAGGATTATAAACCTTCTTGTTCTACTTAATAGGATTTGTAGACAGAGTAAGCTGGCAAACAAAATGGGTTTTCTTTGTAACTACACTACAGCGTTAAACCAGGCTATGGCATTTAGATAACAAGGTTCTTTTCTTAAAACTTTACTCCGAAATTCTTCCAAAAATATATTTCTAATGTTTAAGTATTTGATGATTAAAAAACACATTAACAATATTTATTCTCAAATATTGTTCTGCAGCTTTAATCACACGGTACATAAATGTCACAGACAAGTAGACAAACCACTTTATTATAAATGGCGGCTCCTCCTGGCATTTGAACCTTCTTAAATTTTTCTAAACATACATAAAAATCTTGCTGGCAGGTATGTTTAATAATACAAAAAAATCCAGCAAGGAGTTGTTTAACTTTCACGGCAACATTTGGTGGCGCCATCTGTTATGATATTTAAAAATTTTTTAAATACTTTTAATGTATACTGTTTACAATAGAAGAAGGAAGCAGTTTTTTTCCTCTGTACTGATTAAGTGATTTTTGAGCTACCCGGTATATATTAAGTAATAAAAAAATAATTTTTAATTAAGTATCATTAGAATTAATCAAGCAAATCAAACAAAATTTCAAGTATTTTTTTAATTAAATTTCTTACAATTCACTACACCGAACAGAAGTGACACTAATTAGTTGATTTTTCACATTTTTGCAACGTTCAAAATAAACGTTTTTTTCTTCGTCATGTTTTCTAACAGATAATATCTGTTAACAGAATCAATTTTACCTTTCTCTATTGTTTCTTATTTATTTATCTATTTTCAGTTTCAATTGAAAGCTATAAATTTCTGAAAAACAAAGAGGAAAAATTTAATAAAAAGTCCTACGAGTATTAAAAAAATCTTTACTTGTTTCAAAAATGTGTGTATAGTAAATGCCATATGTATCTAAATTCGGATGTAAATATAATAAATATAATAAAAGTGTATACGAGTAAGAAAAAGGGTAAGTTAGGCATTGAAGTGGTTAATTGATTGTTGGACCAGTGTAAGGGTTATATATATATAACCCTTACACTGGATTAAAAGTCAATTAATCAAAGACTAAATTGTTGTATCATACAAAATAGGCCTACTGTACTATATCCAAAGTTAGGGGGAAAATATTGTCGAATTGATCGTTTAAATTAAAAATACGGTTAACGGACTTTAGGCCACCCTATATAATTATCATTATATTTATTTCTAAATTTACGTGCGCATGGCAGTCATTTATGTATAAATAAATAAATACATATATTCATAAAGAAATAGTAAAGGTTATATGCTTGTAGAAATCCAATAAAACGTTCTTTATTATTATTGGGCTGCAATTTGAAAAAATTGTAAACCTATAAATTCCACTGTCATCCCTCCGTTCGTCCGTCTGTCTGTCCTTCCTTAATCTCGAGAACGAAATTAGATAGATGGAAGACGAGACTAGATATGGAAAAATTAGGAACAGGCTACCGATTAACTATATCAACTCAAAACTTTACCCCAAAGGAGTAAGATAGATGATTGGCACGACTCCATTGCTAACGAAAAAGTATGATGTAAAGGGGCAAGGCACTACTAATTTGAGGTGGAGAGCATATATTTTAAATGAAATAAATTAAAAATTGCAGCCCGGCATTGTAACGAAGTCATAATAAATGATTATTAATATAAATATTTTTTATATATATTTTATTTACGACGTGAGATACTGTACTTCTTATTTTTATTATATTCTGAACTTACTTTTTGTTTTTGCCATTTTTTTATAGATTTCTTCATTATCAAAGACAAGAAAAAGGATGTTTGTGTATAAAAAATAAAATAAAATAAAAAAGAACGTTTTATATTAGTAATGTGATTTAAGGTCGTTAGCCTTGGATAAAAATAAATAACACGTCTTAAATTCAATAAATAAGAAAAGTTGCCGAAAGATGTTAATAAAGAAGAAGAATTTTTGCCATTTCTTCTTTTTCTTCCTTCTTTCTTTCTTTCATTTTCTCTAATTAATTAAAATTTAACAAAAAACAAATTGTATTTTTACATTTAAAATATATTTATTTATAGTTTTATCTGTTAAAATCAACTTTTTATACTACGTAAATTTATATAAAGTGTTCGTCCGCATGTCGATTCGAGTATAGATCAATAATTTCGATATTTGGTTGAATTTCGTGTCTTTAATTTGTTTTGGTCAAATTATTATTTTGAAAAATAGGTAAAAATTTTGAAATTTAATTCAAACATATGCCTAAATATTGCACTTATTTATTGTGACATACTCACAATGCCTGGCTGAAATTTTTAAAGTTTATGCTCGTCACCTCTAATTAGTAGTGTTTTGCCCCGGTACATCATACTTTTTCTGATAACAACAGAGTCGTGCTGATCATCTATCTAACTCTTTCGGAGGAATTTTTAAATTGAAATAACGTGACTTCCGGTGCAGACCGGAAGTCACGTTATTTCAATTATAGTTAATTGAGGCCTCCTGCCTCTAAGCTTTTCACGTCTGTTTCGACGTTCATGTGTTTAACTCCCTTCTCTAGATTAAGGAAGGACAGACAAACAGACGGACGATAGTGGAATTTGTAGGTCTAGAATTTTTTTAAAATTACAGCCGAAAAAATGAGATTTTGCTAATCCGTCCATCTATCACCACAAAAGAAAATCGATAAAGTTGGAAGAAAGCGAGCAAAAGGGGTCCGTATATATTAGTCAATGCTTAAAAAACGTGTAACACGTTAAAGCACTATAGAAATTGTTCAATCTGTCCGTTTACTTTCTCCACGACTCAAACTCCTGCTCAATAATGAATTTTTAAGTTTAATTATTGGTTAATTAACAATAAAATTCCTTAATTACGGGCGGATTTCCCGTATTTAACTAATTTAATCGATATAAATTATAATTGTTTAGATAACTGTGATTTTGTTCGAAATCGGTCTTAAACACGAACCTATGAGCGTGTTTGTGTGTCTATAAGTTTGAAATGCCCCTTAAACACGAATTAAACGTTGTTCGAAATACAGCACCAGTATATCGAGGCGGGTGTTTGATTGTCTGTACGTTTTCCTGACTCGCTATCTGTGGTAATTCTTATAACATCCGTATCTAATATTATAAAATTTGCGTTAATTTGACGTCACCTCTTTAGTTTTATACGAGAAATTTTCAAGAATGGCGTTAAATTTACGTAACAATGTACAGTTTTCGACCAGTCGAAAAAGTATTAAGACGCTTTAACAAAAACCAGACCTCGATATAGCGTTGGGTGAAGAAATATACAAAATTTACCCTTACGTACACTTTGATATAACGTATTATATTTTGCATAGAATTTTAAATAAAAATAATTAATTCTTGGCATTTATTTTCATATTTAACGAGCAATTATTTATTGTGACATGGTTACAATGCAGGGTTGCAATTTTTAATTTATTTAATTTAAAATATATGCTTCCCACCTCAGATTAGTAGTCGCTTGCCCCCGGTATATCATACTTTTCCTGTTAGCAATAGTTTTTAGTCGTGCCGGTAATCTATCTAATTCCATTCGGGGGAAATTTTTTAAATTGAAATAATAGTATATAGTTAATTGAGGCCTTCCCCTAATATTTCCATATCTATTGTCTATTTTCATCTCTCTCAGTGAAGCATCGCGATTATGAAAGGATAGATAGACAGACATACAGACAGACGAGTGGAAATTTATAGGTCTACATTTTTTTCAAATTGCAGCCCAATCAATTTTCTTGGGTTTAAGAAAGGTAAAATATATATATATATATATAGGTTCTATATATATTTTCGATTGTAGTCGAGTGTAATTTTCATCTTTTAGCAAAAGATAGTTGATTTTAAATTCTAATCCATTCTCACGAAAGTAGTTTGGTTACATATCAAATGCAGTAAACGTTTGGTATGGAAATTTGAAACAATTCTCTCTTTCGTATTCTTTTGAATAATTGTTTGAAAGTGAAATTTGTTTTTAGAAAAGAAAACCACATTTTTCAAGATACTTTTTCCCTCTTCTCTTCCTCCTCCTCCTCCTCCTCCTCTTCTTCTTCTTCCAAGTGAAGGAAAAGGAGGAGAAGAAAGTATCTTCTTTTTTAAAATTATCCCTACTTTCAATTTTAAAATGCACTTGTATTACGCTTACTCTTAATTTTATTTTATGCTAATTATTTTGACTAAAAATCGAATTTTTTTACACTTAAAAATGTATAAAATTGCCAATTTTTGTGTGTTTTTTACTGTGCTTTCGACGGCGGTTTTTGCTATATTAAATCAATTATCGACTCGACGAGGGTTGTTAAAAATATAATATCGGCTGATCGAGTTGTAAAAATTAGCACGAAGATCGCCATACAACGCAATTATACTTTCTTATCATTATCTAATCGTTATGATAATATCCCAATTAGTCCGTTAACACATAAATCCAGAGACATTTACAACTGCTTAACAGTCGACTATTTTAATCTCTCTACACACTTCAATGTGTTATTTTAATTAAGTCAATTGTTTGAAATGGTCGAAGTTTTCCACTTTTCTCCAACTTTATTCATTAATTAACCATCCCTCCTTCAATTAAAATGTATTTATTTAAGAAAATAAGCCGTCCGACGAATGTAAAATGCAAAAGATAGAAGTTTATTAATAAAAAAAAGAAAAAAAAACAAAACAAATCTTCATAATTTTCAAAATTCGAGTGGTTGAGTATCATTGAAATGCTTTAGAGTACATCAAAGTATAGATAGTTATATCGTATTATTATTACAGAAATTTTGTTGGAAAAGCCATAAAAAAACATGTTAAATTTAGTGTTTTAATGCTTATAAATCGTTTAAATTGATTTAGAAGTGTATTTATAAGGCTCCTAGGCTGTAAAAACGTATTATATTATTATACAAACTTTTAATTTAACGTCAATTTTTCTGAAAGATACAAAGTGTACATTGTTCTTATCACATAATCTTCACGTACTGTACTTCTTCAAATTAACTCAACAAATTAAGTTTAAATTTATTTTTAAAAAGTTAAAAAATATCTTTAAGCCCGTTTTATTATTTAAAATGGTTTATTCATTTTGTTTTACTTGTAAAAGTGTCAGAAATCGTAATATCGCATTCAAAAACGTATCGAATTTAATGTAAATTTTCGTAGATTTCAAGCAATAAAACGCATTTTTCTTGATAAATTTAGTGTTTTAATGTTTATAAATCGTTAAAATATGTTCGAAGTTATATTTATAAGGCTTATAAAGTGTAAAAAATGTGAAATGTCTCACCAATAAAGCGTTTAAATTAATATTTTCCATGCGAATCTATCAATATATTAAAAGTCTAGCCTATATTCTTGTGTAGATCTTCAAATAAGCTAAATTACTTTTAAATTTATAAAAGAAATGGTTAAAAATACTTTGAATATGTTATTTTTAAAAAGAGTGTTTTCATTTATTTCATTTTTTGTTGTAAAAATGTTAGAAATGCCTACAAAAGATGGAAACAACTTGAATATCCAGGTTAAGATATCCAATTTAATTTATAAAGAGGATACGAAAATTGTAAAAACCGTTTATAAAACATTAATCAGTTTATAAATAAGTTCTATGAACATAAATCTCAAAAATCTCAGTTCATATTTCACGATATTTCATTATTTAATAACGTAAAAACCCACGAAAAATCACTATATCGAGGGCTCGTACGGTGCCATCTCATTGAAAAAAAGGTAAAAATTATTATGTAAATATATAAATTTTACCGTGATAAAATGGAAGTATCAGGTAATCCTTCAATTTAAATTTGACATTTAATTACAATCGAGTGAAAAATTGGAAGATAATCATCAAAAGATTTCTATCTTTTTCAGTTCAACAAACTCTTGAACTCGATCACAAAATAATAATTGACTTTATTTATTTTTTATTATAAGTTAACTAAAGAAATTTTCATAATAAATTTGATTAAATAACTTTTAAAACAATTATTTTAAATTATATCATTAATTATTTTTCATTATCTTCAAAGTTTTAATGCCTCATCTCATTAAAATTCCATCGAATTTATCTTTATGATAAGAGAATATTTAAATATTTGCTGATGTAAGCAGCCTTTATAACATTCGTTTCGGCTGAAAAAATCCATTTTATTTTTTAATAGTTATAATTACTTGCTATAAATTATTTTTATATTTAATTATCTTTAATATTGTTTTTATATACTTTATATATAGAGATGTTGCTTAGCCATTATGTAGAATTCATGGAAATGTTTATATAAGACCTTTGTGTAGGGCTTTATGTAGAATTTCAGGTAAAAATGTGTATAAAAGTCTTTAATAAAGGTTTATCGTTGAAATTATATTAAAATTACTTTCTATTTACGTAATGCTAATAACTTTTATACTTTGCTTACCTTTAATTGATCTGTATTTACAATTTTTTAATATAGAATTATAAATTGCCTTTTTTTGATGAATTTGTATTATAAATTTCTTTCGAAATTACCTTTTTTATATACAATTTTATTATAAATCTTGTTTATATGTACAATGATTTTAACATTGTCATTGTCTAGACATTTTACTAAGCTCTATTATATTTTATCAAATACAGTAGTTTATTCCTGATTTAATACATACAATTTTGCCTCCCTCCCATGTTCTTCGGGACATACCGAGATGATCTTTACTTCCATTAGTTGCCTAGGAAACCATTATTAACTGGGCGAACAAGCAAAAATGTTTATCTACAAGAACACAGTTTTGTTTTTATATAGAATCTGATAGACGTATAATAGCAATAACAGTTATTACAGAGGGAATATATGGTTTAAAATTGTTGAAACCATTAGTTTAACATCCTCGAATGATGTTTGCAGTTAAAACTTTACAAAGTTTAATGAAAAAATAAACTAGATGTTTTACATTCTCTTACAACTTCCTCTATGATTTATTGCTTAGGATGAACTTAGAATTTCGATAATTTACTCCCATTCTACGGGAATTCCACAAACTTCAGCTACACAATAAACTTCTTGATTAAGTAAAATAGTTTTACAATGAGCTACTAATTTAACTACAATGCTTTATTGATTTTCTTCATTATCCTACGTAATTTAATTGCTTTCTGTTTTGTAAATCATTAGAACAGATTTTCGTGTTTTTAATAATTATTTAAATAAATAATCTCAAAATTTAGGGAATTTTTAGGGAAAAATTCCCGAAGTTTCCTGTTGGTAGGGAGAAAATCCCGAATTTGGAAAAATACCTTAAAGATTTGCTGTCTGCAGGGAAAACATCTCTGGTAAGTTTTTAAGTTGACATTTTATTAATAATAAAATGTAAACTTTTGTATAAAAATTTTTTTTTAATTTTATATTTTTTCAGTTTTAATCACTTTATAATCAAGAATTCGTTTCAATTTATTAAGTCATTTTCATTAAACTGAGTGATGACTCGAGAAGGAATATAATAATTTCTAGTATTCCAATTTATAAAATTTATTATTTGTGTATAAGACATCTTTAAAAACATAAAAAATCAATAAAAGCATTTCATAATTTTCTTCTAACGAATGAAATCATTTCTTATTTTAAAGAAAAATTCCATTAATCTCAATTTCAGTAAAACAATTTCGCTTTTAAAACAATAACAATTGAAAATTTTCCTTAAATTTTCAAATAATTTTCTCATTTTAGAGACGTATTTTCTTATATAATGAATAATTTTCTTATTTTAAAAGAATAATTCCGTACATAACGAACAGCTTCGCAATTTTAAAGAAACTTTTCGCTACATAAAAAATAATTTTTTCGTTTTAAAGAAATATTTTGCCATATAAGAATAATTTCCCTTTTAAATAAACGTACTTGTATGTAAATAAATAGTTTTTCATTTAAAAAATGCCTCTAAATAAAGAACAATTTTATCATTTAAAAAATGTTCCCTATATATAAGGAATAATTTCCTCCTTTTAATGTAATGTTTCATAAAATAAACATGATTCTTTTTACTTAAATTTAATTTTAAAAATATATTTTTTCTCAATAAAATATTTATTTAGAAGCATTATAAATTGCAATAATCTTCAACGACGTTATTTCTTGTTTGCAACTTTGTCATTAACGTTTGCATACGTGTAAGATGAGCATTAAGTATTAAAGAGTTTAACAACGAGTTATTAAAGTTACAAGCTACAAAACTAATTTGTATACATAAAACTTAACTAGCATTAAATTTCTTGAGAGTTTACATCAATTAAAATAAATTCAGCAGGACCAAGTCGACTACATCAAGTAATAACTTTGCTTATTATCACTCTGAAAAACAATCTTTCAAATTTTAAATATCGTTAAAAATATTTTTAAAAATTCATTATAAAATATATTTTACTACTTTTTAATTAATTAAAATTCAACATTTTGTACGTATCTCCTCTAGTTAATCTATAATCATCATCCGCAAAGTGATCTACAGTATCACTTTTCAGATGATGATGATGATGATGAGACATGGTTGTATCGTAAAAAAATTACTTTTATAAGATATAATACTGATTAATTATTAACTTAAAGCTTTAAAAATTTAAAATTTCACCGTTAAAATTTAAGAAAACAATTTTTTCACGGCATCACTTCGGTGAGGAGGAAGATGCTTCAAAATATCACACACACAAAAAATTATTATTTCTATAAAATAAATAATAATAATAATAAATTAATTATTTAGTTTATTATTTCTTAAATTAATTTTAAAAAATAATTTAATTACCTTCAACGTAACTAACTGAAACAATATATATGTATGTACTGTACTTCTTTAGTAAAAACTGCTGATAAGACATATTTTATAAGAGAAAAAATTTTTTTTTTAGATATTTAACTTCGATTCTAAAATTTTCATCGTGATTTAAATTTCTAATAATAAAAAATATAAAAAAATAAAATGTTATAGAATAAAATTTGTAGTTTTTAAAAAGTTTTTCGTCATTTTTTATTTATTTTTTTTACATTTATTTATTCGTTTAATAATATTTTAAATTATTTTAGAATATAAATTTTTATTTATTTACATTTATTTTTTCCTTAAAATAACATAAAAATCTTATTTAAACTAATTATAATTTCCAGAAATAAAATTATCAATATTTATCTTAATTAAGTTATAAAAAAAATCACACCTATCTCATTTTAATCATATACTACACATTTATATATCATTTAATATTAGTTTTTAATTGGTATTTAGAAAAAATAAGATTAAATTTTCTTAAAAGAGAAAATATATTTAAATTATATACTTTTTATATTTTTTAAATTAACATAAACATATATTTACTATTACAAAACTGGTGTTTTAACTGTGTCCATAAACGTCGTGTAAAGCTATTCTCTTAGATAAACTACGCTTATATTAAGAGCGAAATCGATTGAACAAATAAAAACATCGATTGATCAATTCATTTCGATCGTTTATTCGATCAAATTAACATTATTTTTCGGAAAAATACGAAGATATCAATCGATTTTTAAGTTAAAATACGCAATTTACTAATATACTCTTAAAATAAATGTAATGTAACTAAATTATACACTAGAATTAATTTTTTAAAGTTTAAAATAATAATATATTTTTAAAAAATCGAATTTTTTCCTCGAAAATTTTAATTTTTATTACGATAATTATTAATTCTTGTAAAAAGAAATCTCCAAAAAATTAATAATAAAAATTGTGTTTAGTTCAAAAATTTTATTTAAAAAAGCTAAAAATTTTATTATTATGTAAAGTAGAAATTTCAATTATTATTTTAATTTTTTGCATGAAAAAAATTAGATAGAAAGTATTTAAAATTGAATAAATAAAGTTCTTTATTTGGATAATATAAATGCCATTTGTTCAATGATTTTATTTAAAATTTATATCAAACATATTTAAAAATTCATCATTAAAATTTAAAAATATACATATATAAATTTCATTTTTAATTACAGAAAAATAGAATATTTTTTTATTCCTATTTTTCCTCTTAAATTACCCCAGGTTAACATTTTATGTTTCTCTAGGTTATTATGGCTTAAATTCCCATTGTCGTCCGTCTGGCTGTCTGTTCTCTCCTTCCATCTTTAAACTATAATCCATCTCACCCCTTCACTCCTCTCACACTCTTTCCATCTACTTCTTTGGTTACACCTATGAGTAAGGACATTTCTCCACCCCATGCTGTCTGTCTTTCTTTAATCATAGATAAAATACAAGACAAGATGTAGAAACTTTAGGGGCAGGAGGACCCGATTAACTATATACGAACTTCTGGTTTGCACCAGAAGTCACGTTATTTCAATTCAAAAATTTTCTCTCGAAAAGAGTTAGAAGACCTGCAATACTCTATCGCTAACGGGGAAAGTATGATTTGCAGGGGCAAGTCACTTCTAATTTGAGGTGGAGTGCATATATTTTAAATAGAAAAATATATAAATTTTTATTTTAATTAAGGAATAAAACATTTTAAATACTGTTTTCCTCTTTAAGTTCAATTTTTCTTAGCTTATCTAACGCTTACATTCTGTTTTTCTCTTGATTATTTTCTCCTTTAAACAATATAAATATATGAGAAAATGGTTTGTAAACATAATACTCGATTGAAAAGAAGTGTTTCTGCCTTATCTTAAACAATTTACACGAGTTATAACAAAGAAAATAAAATTTTATATCCATTTAATATCTGCAATAATTCAAAATCGAAGTGGTTTAATCTCATTAAAAAAATCGTCTAAAACCTCTGAAAATATTAATTTTAATAGCATTTTTTCATGTTAAGTTGATATAAAAATAGCATTATAATAATTTAAAATCCAAAATTATTAATTTTTTTTAATATTAAGATAAACACTATAAGTTTACGTAATGATAAAATGCTATTATGTTTACATTACTTAATTAGTGTAAATGGTTAACTAATTTTAAAGTTTATTATTATGTTATTCTATGTAAATTAAATTAATAAAAGTTTATTACCTTAAATATTATAAACATTTAATGAATATATACTTTAAACGATAATATAATTTCTGTTTTAACCTTTTAAACGAGTTTTATACGTGTTATACGGAATAGGAATTATATATTTTTACTTTTTATGGGTTTTTATAAAACATTTTTATAAAAATATATTATAAAATTAAGACTTTTAAATGAGATTAAGGCAAATTTTCCTGTATAATAGTGTTTTATAAGCTAATATGTGCAAGATTGTTATGTAGATCATTAGAGATGTATCGTCTTTATAATGAGTTATCATGTTTTAATTTCTACTTTCTTATAAATTTACTCATATAAATCATACTTTAACAGATGAGTTTTCAGAATTTAATTCAAATTTTCGACAATATAGCTTAAAATATTGATCCTTGGTACATTTTATAAAGTCGACGATAGGAATATGTTGTTCAATTTATATTATTTTTTATAGAAAAAAATGATCAAAAAATTCTTCTGTGTTTAAAATAATTAAATATAAACCTTTCAAAATATATTTGATTATAATTATTTATAATTTTAAGTATAATCTGATCCATTTCTGATACTAAATCTTAAAAATTCGAAATTTCTGAGAGTAAAACTCATAAAGTATATATTATACATTATATACGCATAAAGAAACAAGAAATTATTAAAGAGGATAATTAAATGTATTGTTTCTCCGTCTGTCTGTTATTTACACACTTCCAAACCGATCTGCAAATTTTTCATGCTTACTCTCTATGAGTGGGGAGTAGGGAGTATACTTTCTCTCTGTCTCATATAGAATGTATATATGAGAGACAGAGTCTATATATATATATATATATGAGAGAGAGAGAGAGAGCAAACAGACAGACAGACACAAACGGATTATTTTATTGAAATGAGGAGAAAGATCAAGTTAAACGAGGAAAAATTAAAAAAGAAAAAACTAATTACAGATTAGCCAAAATTTATCAAATTAAAGATAAGTAATACAATGAAAAATTTTACTAATTTTAAATAATCAGATTATAAAAAGTAATCTTATATAACCTTTTTAGTTTTCTACTTAAAAAAATAGAAATAAAATTCTATCTACTGATTATCTGACATTATCAAATTATAACTTAAGTATTATCTTCTTATGTCTACAGTTTAAAGCACGGGAGTAAACATAATCTAACTTAATTAAATTTTCTCTTTAAAGTAGTAAACTAAATTAATTTTTTTTTCTAATTTAAACTTGGAAATTTATTTTAAAAAATTACTTAAACATTATATAGCGGAGTCTGGGTATATGCGCATTTTTTAAAAAGGTTTTAATGTTTTATTTTCATTATTTTAAGTATAAATTTTTTATATATAAAATCGAAGTTCCATTTTCTTTAATAGCTTCGGTCTAGAAATCTTAACTCTCATAGCAAAACCATTACGATCACAACTCTTTCTTCGCTCTATACAGAAAGCACTTTAAAACTGGCATCTGAGTAAAAAGTGATGAAATAAACGATTTGAAAGTTATTTAGAAAAGAAGAAAAACAAGAAAAATATTTAAAAAATAACACAGTTTTACCAACTTTTATAAAATTAACAACTTTAAACTTTTGGAAAATATATATAAACATCAAATATTAAGGTTTTACTGTAATGATAAATATAAACTTACCTCCCTTATGGCATTTATATAACTTATTTGATTTTTAAAACAAAATATGTATATATACTTATTATATTTGTATTTTAAAATGCATTATAAAAGAAAATGAATTGTTTTTTTTTTCCTTGAGAAAAATCATTAGGAAGTGATAAACGTCAACTTATCTATGTTACCTCGAGGAATTTTTACAACTTGTTTAATTAAAATTATATTATTTTTAATAAAATATATTTATTTATTTATTGTATTTGCATTTTTAAAGAATTTGTCACTTCGTTTATCTATTTTTGAAAGAAATAATTCATTTGACAGCTGTTAAAATAATAAAAAAATGGCATTACGTTTTCTATAAGCAATCATTTTTAGCATTTTAATTAAAAAAATTTAAATATAGAAAAAATAATAACAATTCTTTCTTGAATAAAAATATTGTTAAGCTTTGATAAAAGTCTGTTTACCAATAAATTCCGTAGAGAAATCTCAGATAAATAAAAATTTACTGGTATATATTTATATTCTGTATACATTTTCGATATATTTTTTCTTCCTTTGTCCAGTATCGAACGAGAAATAAGAGCTTTTTTATATAATTTAATGACTTTTTTCTCTTTTATTTTTATCCACCATCGAAACATTCAATTTATTCGCGTCATATATACATATTCCTGCCTCTGACAATCATGTGATAAGAGGGATGACGTTATATAAAATTAATATATTTTGAATATAATAAAGAATAAAAATGACAAAAAATAATGTAATTTCTAAGTAGATAATGCACTTTTCTCTTGTATAAATATAAAATTTTATCATATACGACTCTTTATGGTTATCAAAAGTTTTAAGAACCGCAACAATCACTTGCTTCGTGTTTATGGCCAGATAATGCGGTTGTAAAACTATTGATGCTGAAAATTGTAACATTTACAAAATTGTAATATTTATATTTTACAATTTCTAGTAAAAATAAATTTTTATATATTTAAATAATAATGATAATCATTGAAAGAGATGTATATATGCATACATACATTCCTCTACATTTATCCATGATAAATATTTAATTTACTTACGTTTTAGGATAAACAACGCACATTTATTTTAATTATAATTATTATTTTTAATTATAAAAGTAATTTTTAATATTTAAAATTCAAAATAATAATAATTAAAAGAAATACGTGCTTATATAAATGCACATATATACGCGTATCCGTTACGTTTATCATGGATAAATATATTATCATTTAATATTTTATAAAGAATAAAGTATAATAAATGATTTTTTATAGTATAAAATGTTTAAAAATACATTTTTATTAAAAAATAAGCGAAATTTAAAGTACAGAAATAAGTTTAAAAAATATCAAAAATCGAAGACTGACTGGAAAATAAGTTTAAAAAAAATTTAAAATTAAAAATATAAATACATATTCTTGTTTAGTTTATAAGAATGAATAAAGTTTAGATAAATTCTTTAAAAATATATATATAAAGATTTTAAAATATGGAAACCATTTTTTATTTTATTTTTTAACTCTTAAAGTTAGAAATGTTGACGAAGTAACATATAAAACACATAGAGATGTACTGTACAGTTAAAAAACTTTGCTTTTTAAACTTTAAACTTTAAAAAAAAATATATATATATATATACATTATTATTTTCTTTATCGATTTAACTAAAAATCCCTCTATTTGCTTTATCGAATTTACTTTAATACAATTTTATCTTATTTTACATATCATATTCGATATATGATCGAAAATACAGTCTATTGATATTAATATATACATTTTATTATTGAATATATAGAGAAAATATTCCAAGAAATTTTTAAAAAATTATAAAATATTGATCTTGTAAAAAGTTATTAATATAATATAATATATATATATATATATTTATATATAAGAAAAATATATAGTAAATATTTTTTTAATATACTAATTCTTTAATTAATTATTTTTAAAAATATTTTAAAAGAGCTGTGCGAATATTTTTATGTACGATTTATTTGCCTTAAAGGTTTTTATATTTATTTTCATCTTTTAATTTTAAGTTTAAAATTCTTGAAGTTTTTCCTTTAGTTTCTTTAAAAAAGTCTTTATTTTTAAATCCTAGTTTCTCTTTTGTTAATTTTAAAGCCACGTTATCTTTTCCTTCCTGCTGTTGCTCGAGTTTACCTTTTGAATTTTCTGATTAATATTATTAAGCTGCAATTTGAAAAGATTGTAAACTTATACATTTGCACTGTCGTCCGTCTGTCTGGCTGAATGTCATTCCTTATTCTCGAGAACGGAATTAGATAGGTAAGAGGCCTCAATTAACTATATACGAACTTCCGGTTTTCATCGGAAGTCATGTTATTTCAATTCAAAAAATATTCTCTGTATGGAGTTGACCGGCATGACTTTATTGCTAACAAGAAAAGAATGATGTACAGGGGCAAAATACTACTGATTTGAGGTAGAGAACATATATTTTAAATTAATTAATTAAAAATATGATTAAAAATTTGTAGCCCGGCATTGTGACCATGTCACAATAAATATTTGCTCGTTATTATTACTTTTTATTTCTTTCGATAGCTAATTATTTACTTTAACTCTGGAATTTTAAGTTTAAAAATCATTATTTCTGTAGAGCAAACATCATTGGCTGGCAAATTTACTCTCGAATGTTTTGTTATAGCTCTTAGGATTTGATTGAATGTTCTGTTATAACTGCCCGAGTATTTATCTTTTTACCGAACAATTCTTGGTTTGAATTGTTAATATTTAATATTCTATTCGAAAAATCTTATTTTTCAGACTATCTTCGTCTGCATTCTTCAATTTTTATTATTTTTATATTCTTAATCACTATCTCTGTTTCTTTTTTACTCTTATCGCTCGCATTTTATCTATTTTGATCCAAGATTTTTATTATTTAATAATAATTTTCTACTTTAAAAATTTTAAATTAAAACATAAAATATCTTGTGTCTATCTAAAAATATATTTTATAAAATTATTTTATCTCTATTTCTAAGCGCAGTAAGTCGACTCATTAATTCTTATAATATTTATACGTATTTAAACTTATTTTTATTGTAATTAATTTTTCGAACTTATAATTTTTCGATTAAATATTTATAAAATAGGATTTGTATTTTCTATATGAAAACGTTTAATTTCTTCTCTATTAATTTTATTATTTCATTTTTAAGTTCTATAACTTTAAAGTTCAACATTACTTTAATGCTTTTCTTTTCGGGGATGTGTGTTCTTTTTTATGATTTATTAGATAATTTTCTTTGATTTCCAGTATCCTATATATTTCTTCTTTTTTGACTTATAGATCCATCTCGACTTTTCTCACCGTTCTTTTATATTTTATAAAGAAAAAGTGGGAAAAATCTTCAATTTTTCAATGCAACTCATTAGAAACTCGTCTCTTTCAATGTAATTCCGCACGTAGATTTTTCCAAAGAGAACTGGTATACCCTTTTTTTAAATTTTAATAAATACAATTCGCCGTAGTCATTTTCTCTTCGGCAACTTTTATTCTCCCGTTTGAATTCTTAAAAATGAATAAATCATTGTGGTGGCACAGACGTATACCTGAGCCTGTTCGATCGTTATTTTCCTCTACCGAAACTTGAATCAGTAAAGGAAAATCAACGTCAGGGGGCGCTTATACAGACAGTATGTTGTCGGACAGGTACGGTTCAAGTGGAGTCTCTTGCAACGGACTGACGATGTTGGAGTCCTTAAGCCATGGATGGATGTACTGGATTGTTATCGTTGCATCTGCCTTCGCCGTGAATCACCTTCCAACAAGTAAGAATCGATTTTGCTATGACGTAAATCTTCATCACCCCTGTTAGGCTTAGCTATTAATATAAGTGATAAACACCAATTTGGACCGGATAGGAACCGTCCTTCCTGTAAACTTTCCTCGTAAATTACAAATTTATCTTTCTTTTTCTTCCATTTTCTACGTTAAATTCTGCTGAATAATAATACTTTTATACGTGTAATTAAGAAGTTTAATACTACTGTTTTTTTACTTTATTTATTTAATTATTTTATTAAAAGGCGGAAAAGTAGAGTTTTATCCAGTCGAAAATTTTTTTCCAATTAACATCGAAATTTTTAAACAAAATCATTTATTTTTTAAATTAATTTTAAATATCTTTTGATAAGTAAAAGTATTAATAATTTTTTCTTTCTTTGGGAATACAATTGAAAAAGTTTTTTTTTTATTTTCGTATTTCTAAGAACTGATTTTCTATCATCGACCCGTTTCTATACGATTGCTTGTTTCAAGTAAATCTCGTACAGGTACTTGCAATAAACCGACGACAGGAACACAAGGACAAGAGGAAAGATCTGGGATTTTATGGTTTTCGGTGGACCTTCGCAAAGACTCATTTTTGTCAAAAACTGACCATTTAGATAACTGCAGAAGTTAGCTTATTTTTGTTCGAAGTTGCCTTCTTTTTCCAACAAATAAAGTCAAAACTATTAATTTAAAAGATGTCAATATTTCGGTTCGATTTGATAAATACATTTCCCTCTACCTTTTTCTTTTAAATCTTAAAATTCTTTAAAGCTTAAACTGAAAAGAAACTTTTTCCTGTAAAGAGCACTTCTTTGCATAAATCACTAACTTTGACGAGAAGCAAACTTTACAGGGAAAAATTTGAAATCGTATAATTAATGTAAAAAAATATTCGACGTTGGAAAGAATGTCTTTTCTTATTTTATTTGATTTTTTTTACTTCAGTATAAGTTATATTGGCAAGATTATAAAGCAATTTTCTGTATTTTTGAAGGAGGAAAACACTCAATTTCTGTAGAATTGATAGAATTCCAACATGAACTATTCATTGTTCGCTTGGATGAAGTTTAGGAACGTTGCATAAGAGAAGCATTCACTGACCTTTCGTCAAATTAATATCGTCGTTGGGAAATGCAGCTTTATAAGTCAATCACTGGAAAACTCTATTGCTCTTCCAGTATTTTATATCAATATATTCTTTTTTTATTTATAACTTTTATACCTGATTGTTTTTTCCTTTGTATCGTGATTAAAAAGTAAAGAAGACAAGTCTATCAAGTCCATGATAATTGTTTTTCGGTAATGATGTAGAATATTTTTTTATTTTTTTCTTAAAAGAGACGTTTACTAATTCGTCTATATTCGAGAAAGAATGGAAATTTAATGATTTATCTCTTTCCAATAATTTAGCAAATAATTTATAAAAATATATGCATATAAATATATATAAATTTTATATCATTATTTATCGTTAAAAATATTTAGTGTTAGATAATTTCTTATATTTATCCGTTAACAGGGAGAGATACAATTAACAGAGGAGGTTGTTCTCCTCCTGAAGTTTTAATTAACGGATCTGTTATACCCGGAAACGGAGGAACTGATTTTGCTAGTGTTCAAGAAGTTCAATTTCTCGGCGTTATTGGCCCGTTGGAGCAGAAAAGGATTTGCAAAATAAAATGTTTGAACGGAGTCTGGGTTGGCCCACTTTGCACTATCGACGAAGGTGGGTTTATAAAAATCGTAATGAAATTAAGTCGAATTATCCTTACTTCTGTTTATATAAACAAATTATCTATTAATTAAAACTTCTTTAATTTATGATTATTTATTTACTTAATTGCTTTTTTAAGATTTCCGCAATTTATCTTTTATCAAATTAATTAGTTAAATTGATAAAAATAATAAATTACGGAGATGTCAAAACAGTTTTCTTGACCCAGGATGTAAAATGAAATAGGAGAAATTGAGCATTAGGAATACTTTCTGAATGAAATCAAATGAAGAAAAAATTTCATTGAAAGTTTTTTCTTTACATTCAAGAAAGGAAGTATCTACCGAAACCAACCAGTTTGGGATACGCTTTCTCCTTCTTTTGGGCTTTTTTAGGTTGCTGCAAGAATCCCTTTCCATTATTAGAATCTCTAAATAAACGAAAATTCCTTGGAAAATTTGTTTCATTTCAAAAATTGCTTATAAAATGTATTATTCGCTATACTGTAATCATCATATCACACACGCATTATTAATAAATCATCATATAAAGCTCTATATGATTACGTATATACACTACACGTTAATATTAGTATAATTAATTATAAATGAAACATATATCGAGTTAAATTATGTAAATTATATTCGAATAAATATTGATAAACATCCAGTTAAGTAAACTATATAAAACTCGATCTTTACACATAGGATTTAATTGATTTACATCACGAATGTATAATTAGATAAAGATCGTCCGTTTTTAATGATGTTTATTAATTTTTAACACATTAAAAGATAATTAATAAACTTAAACATTTTAATTGTGTTATTTCAGAGGGAGGAAGGTTTCAACCCATGCTGAAGCAATGTATTTTGAAGCCCAGCGATCCAGAAGTCGTCATATCCTACCAACGCAAGACATTAGCCTCCAACGATCGAGATATAGCATTGCCTCACGGCAGTACACTCGAGTTACGTTGTGTGGAAGTAGGAATGTACAAATTTGTCGGTAATTCCTCGATAACTTGTAGAAATGGCTTATGGAGTGCCGCTATGCCCCATTGCGTGTCGACGACCATTCAGAGAAATTTTTCAAGTAAACTACTTAAATTTTTCAATGATGTTTACTATTTAACATCAAAGTTTCTAGCTTTACTGATAGACAAACCAGCATCGTTCTTCTATTTAATGTTAGACATTACATCCCTTTTCAATATC
Organism: Centruroides vittatus; assembly: GCF_030686945.1. Lineage (NCBI taxonomy): Eukaryota > Metazoa > Arthropoda > Arachnida > Scorpiones > Buthidae > Centruroides > Centruroides vittatus. The sequence goes on along the minus strand of NW_027122277.1, from coordinate 159,951 downwards.
GCTAGTTTGGCAATTTAAAAAAGAGAGACTTATGAAATCTATAGTTACTGTAATTTGTCCACAATGATAACTGTATTTAGAAACATTCTACAGAATTTATATATATATATATGTTTCTTTATTTTCTTACAAAATATTCGATTTTTTAAAGTTTTCCTTTTTGTTTTAAGCCAGCTTCTATCGTCTCCAGTTTTCTATTTTTGATTACAAGTCGATTTATCCATGCTTCTATTATCTTCGATACAGTCAAACATCCTAAACATATGTCGGAATTTAATGTTTTCGAAAGGAAAAAGAAGAAAAAATCTACTCTACGTTTCTCTCTATTTAAAGATCTTTACGTTTTTCTATTTAAAAATAAATATTTTTAAAAAAATTCTTCAGTCAATACATAGTCTTTATTTTCTGATACGAAAATTAGAAATAAATGTATTCAATCAGAGGTTAAATTTATTTTTTAAGGAGATTTAATTGGATTGCTTTTGTGTATATTAATTTATTGGAATGCAATTTAAAAAAATTGTAGACCTATAAATTTCCACTGTCTTTCCTTAATCTCGAAAAAGAAGTTAGATAGATCACCGGCACGATTCGATTGCTAAGAGGAAAAGTATGATATACAGGGACAAGACGTTACTTATTTGAAATGGAGAGCATATATTTTAAATTAAATAAATTTAAAAATATGATTAAAAATTAAATAATTAAATAATAATAAAGAATAAAATAATTTAGAAAATATATACTGTATATATATATTATTACATACACATATATTACATATATTACATATATTACAACATATATATATATAAGTTGTAAAAATTGATCATTTTTATACGTTATTAAATAAAAATTAAAGCGTTTTCTTATATTAAGAAGTAAATTTAGACAGTTAAATAATTACTTTAAGTTATTTTACACTTTATATTAAACTTTAGAAGAATTGAAAAGCATTTAATTTTGCTGGATGTGCGCCTAGAAAGATGTAAGTTTTTCGATTCTTTACTGTTTACAATTGAGTCGGTATTTACTGGAGGGCAATTGATCCAGTCGAATAATGTTTAGCTTCTAATGGATAGTACAAAATTCGTTGCCAGAGTGGACAGAAGAAGAATATAGTATCGTTATTCTAGTCATCCATGTCGGCCCCTTTCTCTTTCAGTTTTGTCACAACAAGTCACGTTTAATGCAGAAGGCGATTCTTGCTTTTGTTACGTGCTAGGCTAAGATCGCCTTCTTCAAGCTGACACATGACAAGTCCGAGTTGATTGCGTTTTAGTGCATCGACACTCATATCTTGTTTCCCAAGGCGCAAGGTTTTTCTTTCTTCTATAAGAAAAAAGCTAAAATATTCGATACACCTTTGTAAACACTTTACAGTTGGCCACAGATCGTAATATCCTTTACTCCACTCGAATTTTGCTTGTTTTTTTTCTTTCTACTAAAGATAAAGTCGCCGAATTTCTTTCTCGAGAAGCACAAATTTTACTTTTTGGAGGGAATGCGTAACAGGAAAATACATTTTCTAACCTTTAAAAAACAATTTAAAGTACAAATATTTGTATTTGTTGAACGAAAAACGAATTTAAATGTTGATTTTCGCACTTAAAATTACTAACTTATTTCGTTTATTACTTTTAAAAAATGTATAGAAATCTACTCAATCAACTTTTAAACACTTTTTTAATGTAAAATATATATAAAAAATATTCGAATAAAATATCGAATTTCTACATTTTCATAATAACAAATAGAATAAAAAGAGAAAGAGAAATCAGTGAATCTGTAAAATTTCATTTGTATTCACTTGGCGAATATATATTTTTTTGTTATTATTTTTTGTGCTTTTAATATATTAAATTTTGGTCTTTTAAATGTAATATATCGATTTTTTTAATCTTCGTATTTTATTTACAGTACAAGCACCCCCGACAATAGTATATAACGTAGTATCCGGAGATGCTGGAATCACAGAATCTGGAGTGGTGGTCATATTACCTGGAAGCATCGTTCACTTCGATTGCCTCTTCCAGAGACAACACGGAAATCCCGAATGGACTTGGACACCGACTAAAAGGTGAGATAAGGTGTTTAAAATTGTAAAAATGTCAAAAAATCAATCGCTTTCTATCTAAAAAACTATAGGATCGTCGAAGAGAACTTAAGAAGAAAACAGATTTTTTCCCTTAAAAATAGAGGAAATTCGTTTTAAATTATTCAATTTATTAAACTAGACGATGTTTTTAAATTTAAACCTAAGTGAAATTGCTTAAAAAAGCACGAATTTGACAGTTTCTATAAGTTTTTTCTTTTGTTATATTTTTTCTGCGGTTGTATAGTCGGTGTATTTTCGAATCGGTTAGCTTAATGGAAAACTGAGAAGGAACAAGATTCGAGTTACTCTTGTGGATGAAGTGATTACTTTGGAGATTGCTGTTGATCAATAGGTCAGAACCTCCTCCTTCATCATGCCTCCTATTAAAGACTGACTAATGGTTCTTCTCCTTCAGATTTCTCCGGATGGGACAACTTCAATGCTTTGATGATTGCTTAGAATTTATTTTGTTTGTCATAAGTTTTAATCTCTTTTATAGACAGTATCCTTGCGGATGGGGAATTAACGTTGAAGAGAGAAGCTGGAAGTATCGTTTGTCGATATATTACGCAATGGAACACGACACTGGAGTCTACACTTGCACCACACCCAGAGGTCTAAATAACGAAGTAAAAATAGCAGTTAAAAGTAAGATATTATTTATGTAAATTGTGGAAAACTTTACTTGAATCTCCTTTTTTTATATCTAGCCCAACTGCCGTTTAGAAGGTCAGACGAATTGCCTATGACTCACTCAATATTTTGGGGATTTTCTTTACTGATGCGTCATAGGATCGTGCGTATAATAGGAGATTAGATTTACTTCTCCCTTTTAATGTATTTTTTTTTTTTTTTTTTGGATAAAGTAGGAGGATCCGTCCCGTATCAACCTGCATCAGTTTATTGAAGTGTAATTGATTGAAAGTGGCAGATATCTTAACGATCGATTGCAAATTGGGATATATATTAGGTGATTTCTATTGAGTTCGCACGACTACAGAGAAAACAAGAGCTTTATCTACGTTTACTGATCTGTAAAAAGTTCATCTATCTTCGGTTTAACAAACGAAATCACTTCCTCTCTTCTCTGTTATTAAAATTAATAAGCTCCTATGAAGTTTAGAAAAATATTTAACACTTCTAAGAGGTGAAAAAATTCAAAAAAGTAATAAAACTGTCTTAGTTTTTTGTTATTTTTATCTAAATTTCCGGTATGTAAATTTTATTAAATTTTTTTTCTATTCTTCCATGTCTACTAACCTTATTTCTCTTGTAAGTTTCCCTCCGCAAACGCCAGATGGTGACTGCCAACTGCGATTTAATTTAATGTAGATAAGACGTGTAAATTACGAAATCTGCAGTAGAATTTTAATTATATTCGTGCATCGCTTTTGTATATTTGCTACTAATATTTCACTTTCGTCTTGCAGGTGTTCAGTGCCCTCCTTTTGAAATGGTGGACAGGAACAGAGTCATGTCCGTAGAAGGTAATAAGATGCACAGTCAAGCTAAATTTTCTTGTATGGAAGGTTACAACCTGATAGGACCCGATATGATAACATGTACAGCATCAGGTCAATGGTCGGCCGATCTTCCTCATTGCGAAGGTAAGTGATGCGGGAGAGCAATACAAGAAGTTCGTCCTCTTAAGATAGTCTTTTATATCTTCAGTTATCCAATGCCCTCCAATCGAACCGGAAGATCAGCATCTAAAAATTAATTCTCCAAACCGAACTTATGGCTCTAAGGTGTACTTCTCGTGCCCAACGGGATATCGTCTTTTAGGATCTCCTTCCATAACTTGCTTAAAAAACCAGAGCTGGTCGGACATCTACCCTGATTGCGAGGGTGAGAGGCTTAAAATAATTAAATTCTACGGTAATTTGTAATTTGTTTAATGATATTTAAATGATTCTAGCCATACAATGCAACCCTCCTCTTCCTCCCGCTAATGGACGTGTTCTAGATAATGGGCGTTATCTTACCGGAGATTTTATACAATATACCTGCAATGCCGGATACAGTTATTGTGGGAGAGTCTATATCAGTTTGCGACGATCACGGAGAGTGGACGCAGCAATCCCCAATATGTAAATATTATAGTTTTAACTTCTTTATACACGCGAGGAAAGGGGAAAAAGGAAAGATGGGAGAGAAAGTAAAGTAGACAGATCGTTTTGTCTGAAGTCAAACATAACCAGATGAAGTCTGCATGCATATATGCCATAATCAGCTCTAAAATTTTACATAAGTGAGAAGGCAAAGGGGATAAAACACACCTTCTCCTCGTCATAAGAACGGGCTCCAGATGCTTTTATTATGTAAAAAAATCTGCCAGACGTAGATTTGAATTTAAACTAACAAAGTAATAAAGTTTAAACAAGTTTTTAAAGCCATACAAATCATATTTGCATAGTAAAAGCGAGTATGGCCAATCACGTAACCATATTGAAGATGAGGATCTCCGAACGAATTTTTAAATCATTAGCAAACTTTATTAATTAATGATGATATATAGAAACTTTTGCCACGATCAGGGAAAGGGTTTAATCAGGCCACTTTTCCAACTGTTATCAAAATACACTCGGAGTTTATCATACTCGATTTCCTGAAGAGATTAATAATTTAAGCTTTGCACAGATCGAGATAAGTAATGAATAATTAGATTAATACAGAGAGCATCGTTAGTAATCTAACCCGCAAGAGAAAACCATTAATTAGTATAATGATGGAGAATGTAAAATCGTGTTAATGTTTCAAATTATAGAGGTATCAGTATGATATATACAATGTGATAGTTATAGATAACAGAATATCATCTAGAGTTATACAGTAGAATATTATTTTTGAAAGACTCTTATCACTTTATCACATTTCTATGATGGAAAGGCCTCAGTCACGTAAACATGTGGAGTATAGCAAAACATTTTTCTGTTTTCTTGTTTACTATCAGCAATAAAAATACTCAAATGTCGATTGGATAGTTTTCGTTCACAGCAATTCGTCTTCTCTCTCCTACTTTTTTCTTTTTGCTTGTTTTTCTTCTTTCCTGTAAAGAATGGAATATTTTTTAGCATTTAGACTTAAAATATATAATTCTGTTGAAATTTACTTTCAAAAACATAAGATTTTTACATCTTACACACAAATTTAGAATATTTTAGAATAATGCCAAATAATTCTTGTACGAATGAACTTCAGGCAAAAAATTAGGACTTTTTTCAGAATTACTGAATAATAAGTACTAATTTAATTACCAACTTAATTATTATATTAACATAAACATATAAAGCACTATATAATGCGATTTTAATGTTTAATTCGTTCTCTGCACAATTTAGTTGCCAACACGAAATTCATACCCCGCTTTCTTAATGACGGATATACAATTTAGTTCCTGAATTTAATTACACATAAAATTGAGCAAACAAATATTATTTATATGACGGAAACTTTGTAATAATATAGTATTTAACAACATTCTCTTAGATATAATAGTGTTTAAATATTAATAAAATTTTCTATCCGGATGTCTTTGTATAGGTAAACCAGCGTGCGAGTTTCCAGGAGAGCCAGCAAATGGACATATAGTACCAACTAAGTTTCATTACGACATTGGTGAAGTGATCGTAGTGGTCTGTAATGCCGGACTACGTCATGTGGGATCACAAAGATTGCGATGTAATCCTACAGGTCACTGGTCTGGTCCATTACCCCATTGTAGAGAATACTTTACATCGTGATGATATTTTAAGAATTAAACAACAGCTGTGATGTTCTTCTATCTAAACATTTAGTTATATAATTTTTTAGTGGTTCAAAATATTAATAATAATAATATTTCTCTTCTATGTGCACAATATTTTTTCTTTAATTTAAAAACAATACACGTTCAAGAAGGAAGTAGTTAAATGTATTTGTAAAATAGTTATTAAGGAATAAAATAATTGCTTTTATTTAATTTATTTTTTACGATTTAAACTTTATTAAAACGAATTTATACTGTCGTGTTTTGCAGCAAATTACTAATTTTCTCGTCTCCTAGTTTTCCCTAAAGGAAGTGATGCGGGATTTCTCCAAGGAGCACAACATATTAGAACTTCTATCTTTTAATGACTGTTTAAATACTTCGTTTGTCTGTATTTTACTTTTATTTAGTCAAGTATATACACATATATAAAATTAATTAACTATATACACATATATAAATTATATTATTTTTGTTGCTTTACTGCATTATTTGTAAGAAAACGTTTACATCAATTTGCCATTTTTTTATAACTGGAAGAGAGAAAATACTTTACTGTTAATGATATTTTCGTGTTAATAGCTGAACAGAAAATTAAGATTTCAACAGGCATTTCTACTAATTATATGAATTAAACAAGAGTATTATTAATGTAAAAACAATTTTTAGTATTTTTTGGATGAATTTTCATAGAGATTGAATGAATTTGCAGATGCTTTCTTCTCATGGAAAAGACAGATGGAACGTTAAAAAAAGAAAGTTTTATATAATTTTTGACCGCTTAACTTCTAGAACAACAGTAATTTATGATGAGAGAAGAATTCATGAAATATTTAACATTAATAAGAGGTTTTGAACTTAACAATTACATCAAAAATTTTTGATGTAATTGACATTTAAATATAATGAATTCACATCAATAAAGTTTAACTAAACATTTAAGTATATTAATATAAACTACGCTTAAAGCAATTATTTATAAGATAAATTAATAATAAACGTTTTAAAATATATTTTAAAATAAAATTTCTTTTACTTTAGTGAATTTTATGATAATTCAATAAGCACTCAATAATTGGAATTGAATGTTACGAATTATTTTATTTTTATTTAAATAGTTAATAATTTAAAATAATTAAAGATTTTTTTTAAACTAAATCTATTTTATTTTAAAATAATTAATTTAATTCATCGTTAAAATTGTGTTTTAAGAATCGCTTACATAAATATATAATGCAAAATATCTTTATTAAATTATAAACAATTTTATAATTTAATTAAAAAATAAATAAAATAAATTTTTCATAAATATTTTTCTAAAAATTTAAATTAAAAACAGAAAATAATAAAATTTATGAAGCAAAAACGAAAAGAAAGCTTTATTGATTCGTCTTTACAAAATATTTTTAATGCGGTTTTAATACTTTAAAATATAAATATCTAATTATTATAAATATAAAATCGAAAAAGTGATAAATTTAATATTATTAATCATTTTAAAGAAAGTATGAATAAATTATGCAGATTAAATACGTAAGAGGAAAGATTTACTTCCATGTAAGTGACCTGTAGGGCCTCTACCTTTATGACGCCTTAAAATATTTGTTACAAATTATTATTATATATATAAAGGACATATCATAACTGATGAGAGTCTAGTAAGACCTCTTAACCTCACGAAACCTATAAAGAGACTCTCAGAGATCCATATATTTTATGCCTAGATTTTGTTTCCATATAGATATATAGGACATCTCTTTACTCCTCACAGCTCTATAGGGCCTCTCGGAGACGCGTAAGTGAAACGTGTTATAAAAATTCATTTTATAAGAAATATTTACATAAATGTGCATACGAAAAGAATATAAACAGGATTTGGTAAAAATATATTGTTATATGTTTTGCATAATTTATAATGTAATTTTGCCTGAAATAGGAAGGAAAATATATTAGATTTATACAATTTACAGCAAGAAAAGACTATTTTTAGCAGGATTTATTGAATAGTTGCAGCAAGGTTTACCGTATGCACACATATGTATAGAGAAAGAAAGCATAAAAAAGGGCAGAATAGTGCATTTTCGTGTTCAATGTTCACACGTGGGACATGAAACTGCATCATTTATTCTTTCTTCTCTCGCTTTGGATAAGATTGGTTATATTTTAAAATGAAGAGGACCAAGATAATTATTATTCCGATCATTAAACACTGTAATTTTAAATTATAACGATAAACAACTTTGTTGTTGGAATATTAAAGTATATATTTTGAATTTATATTCGATTCACTCGTTTCAATTTTAATGAAATTTTCTAAAAGTTATTTTAAATTGCTCAATAATCCAGGGGATTAATCTACTTTTACATAAGTAGTTTCGATATTAATTAAGCAGAATAATGCGCCCGGTATAAGACGCTTAACAAACTTGATGATAAAATTTGGATCTTTATTCAATTTACCGGATTAATATTAAGTAGCGAGGGAAATATTTAAAGCGAGAAACTTCCCTTCATTTCTCATATTAGACTAAAATGCATTGTTACTTCGTTTGCGAAGCACGCGACTCGACGCGAACAGTCGCGTCGCGTATGTTTTACAATTGAAGTGACGGTACGCGCCAGTCGTATACCACGGACTGAAACTAGGAACCTGTCGCTTCCAATGACTCGGGTATATAATTATTGTCTAAAGAATTTATCTTTTATTAATTAACCTAATTAAAATTGTTAAAAATTTCTTTCCACCTAAGAATTTTTAAAAGAAATTTATAAAATCAAATTGTGTAAATCGTTGAAGGAGAAAATCTAATTAAATTAATGGGATTAATGTTTATATAACATAAAGAAAAATTTGATTACTGTGAATTTTCTAAATAATATTTCTTTAATTATCGATTTATGAGTAAACATTAAGATAGACAGCTGCATTATAAAGATACAGACGGCTCTTATCTTTAATTATATTTTAAAAAATATTAAAAAATGTTTTAAGTAGAAAGTTTTTAAGAAGTTTTTGTAATATATCTAAAAATATTTTACATATTTCTCAATAAAATAATTAAAACACGTAGTTTAAAATATTAATTTCAAGTCTTAATTCTTAAATACAGTCAAACCTCCGAACAACGACCACTGACGGGAATTTAACAAATGGCCGTCGTTTACAGGTTATTTTGTATGCATTTTTGTTTTTAAAAAATTCCCGAAAGAATGGCCGCTATTTAGAGATAACCGTTGTAGGGAGGTGGCCGCTATTGGAGGTTCGACTGTACATCAAATATTAATAAATTTCATCTGTTATTGTTATTATCAAAGTAATATTTACATATATATTTAATAAATTTTCTTTGTCACAAATAGAGAAAGTTGTGAATAATATATATTGAAAGAGGAAAGAGAGGGAAGAAAAATAGAATTTAATAATACGTTCTCGAAGGTTTAGAAAAGTAGGGAAAAAAGTGAATATAACTAAACTAATATAAAATTATAAATTATATTAAAGCTTATTCAAAAATTTAATGCAAATTACTTTATTTTTTCTAACGTTACATCTCGATTATAAGTGAAATAAACATGTCATAAGCATTTTAGTAAGAGAATTAAAGTTTTATGAGGCTTTTTTAAAACTAATTATGTTACACAATAATGATTTTTTAAAGAAAATTAAATCGTAACATGTTATTTAACCGAGAATATTTAAAAATTTATTATTACAAAAATGTTTAAAACGAAAAATAGATTTTCTTCGTCGCTTGTAAATGTCAGCGCAGCAATTGTTTCGCGAAATGCATTAGAAATAATGAAATGTTTCAAGTTTCTCGGGTTACATTATCATTGGAAGACTGCAAATAGAAATTAGCGGTAATCGTAGAATAAGTAATTAATAAATTTAGAAATTACTTATTCGACTTTTATGCACTCCTGTAAAGAAAATAAACAAAAATTTAGTTTTTTAATGTTTAAAAGTGTTATAATAAATTATAATCTTTTAATACTTACTCGGAAGACGTCTCTTAATTCTTCGATGTTATCCAATTCTGACAGTTTTTCACGGAAGCAACTTTTGTAACTCTTTCTTACCTGAAAGTAATTATGAAAAATGTGTTAAATTAAATCATGTTAAAGAATGTTTATAAGGATTAAAATCATTTTTAAATAATTAAATCCAATATATAAAGCTTAATATACTATAAAAGCAGTAGCTATAACTTATAATGTATTTTGCCTCAAAGAAAGAGAACTTTGTTTCAATTCCATCATTGATCAGGCACGTTTTTCTTTAGATAAACATGTAAACTGTACAGTACATTAAACTTTATATTTTGAATGTTAGTCTAGAATAAAAATTAATGCGAAGTTTAAATTACTTACCTCATCCTCAGCTTCTTCGCAGAAGTAATCTCTTCTAGTTTGTCCATCTTCCAAATCCAGATCGGGCACTACTTGTTTAGCACATTTCCCAGCTATTTCTCCTACCTTACAGATAAATATTTAAAATTATATTTAAAATCTAAAGAATAAAAATTAAAAATCTATATTAAGTATTCTCACAATCGAAAATCCGTGATCACGTACGCATTTGCGTACCGCTGCTGAATTTTTGTGCGCTGAAACAACAAAATAATCGCAAAGTAATTCATTTTTCAAGAAAAATTGTAGAAATACTTGCATTTAAATATGCCAACTTACCGCAATATCTGCCTTTCGGATACTTTTCTTTATCTTCTTCGCTACTACCAATGACAACCACCAGCATCAAGCAAAACACAAAGGCGATCACTCCTCCTTTATTCATGGTTATTATCTAGACGTGTTTCTTCTCTCCCTTTAATAAGGCTGAGAGGTATGTTTTGATGTTGCAAAAATGCAATTCCAAGGTCGAATCTTCATTGTTTTAATATATTTTTCTTTTCATTTTTATTCTTAACAATCGCCATTATGTTGTGCACGGAAGTCCTTGAGTACGCGACTTTATCCAGTGTATTATTATACGACATATTTCTTATTTTTAATGGGTTTATTGATTTGAAAAATGTTGTATAATCATCAAGATGATACTATACAAGAAACGGTTGATGTATCTTTCCTTTTCTTTGTTTTTTTTCTTTTTTCTTTTCTTTTATTTAATTTAATAAAATAACTTGCTGTTGCCACAGGGTATACGCTAGTTAAAATACTTATTTTTAAAAACGTAATATACTTGCATAAAATTATTCATCTCTGACTATTTACACTATAACTTACAACATGAATTCAAATATTTGAATTACAACCAATCACAGATTAGATAAATTCAAATCTAAATAATAGCCAATTGGCAACTAAATAAATTCAAACAACGTTAATTGATTGGTTACGTAAATAATTTGTAAACTGACGTAATTATGCTTTATTAACGTAAGGCGATAACGTCACCAAGAGCCATATTTAAGTCTCGTAATACGTAAACTTTGTCAATGTATTAAGAAACAATGTAAATAAATCAAAATACTTTTGCAAAAATTGAAACTTTTCTTTATTTTTTCTAGATTACAACAGTTAAGTTCGAAAATTTTACACAAATTTTTTTAAAAAAATAAAAAAATTATTCAATTAAACAGAATAAAAATCCATTAAAATTTCATTGCGCCATCTGCCGAATCTAACTGTAAATAAATGGTATAAAATTAAAATAAAATAGTAAATAAATTGCTCAAAATATCTTTATTTCAACGAGTATAAAATGTAAAGTAAACAAAGTTTTAAAATTAATTTTTTATATTAAAACTATTTATAGTTTACATAATATAACATACCAATTTCCATTTAGGCTAATTAAATTTCAATTGGTTTTTTCTGCACATCTCTATAAAATAATTTATAAATAAATGAGCATAAAATTTCAAATAAAATCATAAATTAACAGAAATAAAACAATGAAAACTTACTTGTAATTTCTGAATATATTTCAGTTTGATAACAGGATCTTCAACTGCCGCATGCAAACATCTTTTATAACTTTCTACTTCCTAAACATGCAAAATTTATCAATGTTAGAGCATTTTATTCAATTATTTTCATATAAAATCAAGTTAAATTATAAAATATTTTTAATAAATTGCATAGGAAGAGATCGATATATATATATATATATATATATTTCTATTAAAAACCTACTATTATAAAAGATTGATGCAACTAGAATGCACAAGACATAATAAAACGCTAATAATGTAATAAAATTATATAAAATCTTTAATTTTAAACAGTAATTTATAAATTTTGTGCGGTATTAAATGCTCTAATAAACTATATAAGTTAATTGTAGAGAACACGTGTCATTACAATTCACAAAAACAACGTGTTAAACCATTTAAAAGATATTAATTATAAAATTGCCTTAACTCGTTACATCTTTAACTGCTAATACAGTATTATTTAAAAATTCGAGGAGAATATTCACCTCATCCGAAGCCACGGAACAGAAGAAATCCCTTCTTCCGACGGAATCGTCGACATGGAGCTGATCATTGATACTCTCGAGGCATTTACGATCCTCTTCTAAAAGCTGCGTAACAGATTAATTATTAATAGTTCAGTATAAAATGATATTGCTGTATGATATACATTACCTCTTCTTCAATTTCTTCCTTGATGCAATCCATCAGTTGCTCGATATTTTCGTGGCCTAGAAGAAATGACAAAGAGTTAAAGAAACGTAGAGGAAATGAAAATTTTATTTAAAGATACTCACTGCAATATGCTTTATGAAGTTTTTCGGTAAGTGCATCACCCGTAACAGCAACGAACAAGAAGCAGGAAACAAGAAGCCACAACATCTTCCCGTTCGGCATGGAAAATTTACAATTCTTGTACCGTGAAACGATGAAGCCGCATTGAAATTTTGACGTCTTTTATACAGTTCAAAATATATTTAAAAAAATCACATGACTAAGAAAATAGTGTATTGAAGCATATTATTTTCTCAGAACAATCTTTCAAGGTTATACGAAATTAAATCCCCTTCTTAACAATCTGTTAGGCTGCTAAAAAACAATAAAAATTTACATTTTAGAATATTATATCCCTGAGAAATAATTGTAATTATTATTATTATTAGATTTTACTTTCCTGGCTGTTATATATAAAACAGGGAAAGATATATAAGATCCCTCCAAAGGTTTTTACATTTTTGGAATCAGAAGACCTTGAAACGTCGAGAAATGAAAAAAATGAGGGTTTTTCTGTATGTGTGGATGCTAGTGTGTGTAGGGGGCACGATTTTGTTCACCCTTTTTGAAGTTTAATAACTCCTGTACTTTATGTCGAAAATGTCTGAAATTAAGCAGGGAGGTTTGTATATTAGGGAGATCAATGCGATTAAATTTTGGTGATAAAAGATTGACGGGGTGGAGAGATAAAGCGGGTCATGTGTATCTCGAGGAGGGTCGAACGTAATGAAGATTTTACTGGTTATTAGCATTTACATTTTTTTTTCTTTATAAAACCCATCCTTAACAGATGGCGCCATCAAATGTTGCCGGGAAAGTTAAGCAACTGGTTGCTGGATTATTACTTTAAATAAATTCGAATTTTAATAAGTTTAATCGTGCCGTACATTTTTTAAGACACGGCCAAAAGTTATTGCCATTTATTGCACGGTAAAAAACGAAGAAAATAATTTAATTTTTAATAAATTATTTATTTTAATTGCCTGAAATTTTACGAGTTAAAAACATTAATTTAATTTAAATTTTACATTATCTTCATTGTTTAATGTCTATAATTTAAAGTGTGAATAATAGTCAATTTTTGTTTGCCATTCATTATCTTAATAATAGACCGTGTAAACAATGAAGACAAACAATACGAGAGTTTTATATTTGAAAGCGAGCCAAATAAATTTATTTTAGTGAATGTATTCATTTTTTTTTAAATTATAAACCAAGCGAGAAGTGTAATACACCTTTCGATAGCCACCATTTTCTTATAAACGAAGAAGATTTATGATAATAGTTACGTTAAATTCAATTTTAAAGGTGCAGGAAAATGTTGATTATAATTAGGAAAATGTCATTAAATGAGAACTTGTTTAGATATATATTAATGAACAGTTATTTTACTTTATTTTATTTTAAATAAATGAATAACGTCTCGAGATATAATTTTCTACCAAGCGTGTTTAATGAACAAATACGAAGATAAAACGGCGTAGAAGTTGAAAATAATGTAAAGTATACATATTTATTTTTAAATTAAATAACTGAAATATTATTTGATTCTTTAGAAAATTAAACAATAAACTCATAAATGCAATTAGTTTACTTTCAATTAAATATTTTTATTTTTTCATCAAAAAAATTTATTATTTCCTTCTACATTCTCATCAATTGTCTTGATTTATTTTCATTAAATATTGACAGAAAACGTTTTGATTTACTCGTTTAAAAATGTTTCTAATTAAAACTAGAAATAAAAATTGTACAAATTAAGTATTTTTTAATACATTCTTACAATAGGTAAAGCTGATATATTTAAGTATATTTATGCAATTTACACGAATATAAACAGTAAAAAATCTTATCTTTTAAAATTCAGAATAAAAAATTATACATTTTTAAGATTTTTCCATAATTAATCGATCCAAAATTATACTTTTACAACTGTAAATGTTGCACTGCTTATATACTGTATACTTGATTCCTGTATTATTATTTTTCTTCGATTTCCAAACATTTCTATAAAATAATTAATTATATAAAATCGAACAGTAAAATTTATACAAAGTAACAGGTTTTTTAAATATTTAAACTTACTTTCCAAGCTTCGATAACCTTTTCCATTTCATCCTCTTTGTGATAATTCTCATCCAAACATTCGAAATAAGCATGAATATCCTAAAAAAGTATAAAAACAGTTATAACTTTTAAATTTACTGTATTTATTGTATTAACATAAATTTGTCATTGGGTATAGCTACAAAAGACTATAATCTAAAGAGAAATTTAATAATTTTTTGGCATTAAAGTGTAATTTAATTTATAAAAGATTTTGAGTTAAATTATTAAGGTAATTTTACAACGTTATTATTACGTTAATTATACTAAATTAATGAAAAATTATTGAAATTTTCCAATAAAATCATTTAATATTAAGCAATTTTATATATTCCTTACCTCCTTTTTAGCTTCGTCACAAAAATAATTCCGTTTCTGTTTAATATCTGTGACATCGATATTAGGATTGACTTGAGCAATACACTCTTTAGCCGTCTTTACGAACTGTTTATTATATTATTCATTTATTTATAATAAATTTTCAAATTAATATATATATATATATATTATTTATGTATTTAAAAAAAAACATTCTACCTCTTCATCAATTAGATCATCAACGCATTTTTGCACTTCTTCAACATTATCGTGATCTAAATAAAATTAAATCAAAAATTCGAATTAAATTATACATTTTACTTATTTAATTAGCAATATATATATATAAACTTACCACAATAAGGTTTATACAATTTTTCGTAGGATTCGTTAGCAAAGACAGCAATAAACAAGCAGGAGGAAAGGATCAGTAATATCTTCTTCCCGTTTGACATGATGAATTTGTAATTGTTCTTCGTTGATTGTCTTGTTGGAAGCTTTTACGTCTTTTATATAACCCCTGCTTACGTTAAAAACAAAATAAAAGTAATAAAAACACCATGTGATTTTACAAATAATTTTCTTCGAAGAATCCATATTAAATCAAGCCGCGTACCTATACACGACTTAAAAGTTGCATTTACCTCAAGGTTAAACGTGTTTAAATCATCAAAAATTTATAACTTTACAAAAAGAGTAAAAATATAATCTAATATAAAATTAATTATAATTTTAATGATAAATTTATAATATTTATTTATTGTATAAAGTTATGTAATTTATCTAATTCTCGAAAGTAGTTTCCTCTTTCGCAATTTAACTTCGGAATTTTGCGCATCGTTTCTTTGTTATATGGAAAAATAAGAAAAATTTATAACCGATAAAAAGTTTTATTTTCGATTATTATACATAATTACCAACAAGAAAAGTCTTGTACGAATTATCCGAATAGAAAGATCTGTTTAAGTTGTGTCTGTCTCTTACAGTCTATAACGTATTGATTACATAAGATATAAATAAAATTTATTTATTTCTCTATGTAAATTAAAAATTTAAGATATAATTTTCCACAAAACGTGTTTAAGGATCAAACAAAATGCAATAAAACAGTGAGAGAGAGGTGAAAATAATACATTTGACTTTTTAAAAATTAAATAATTGCCAGTAAAACTTTATTCTTTATAAAATAAAGAATAAATTCTATACCTGTGATTAATTTACGTTTATCAATTGCATTTTTTAAATTCAGAAAATTAGTTGTTTATTTTATTAAATTAATGCCAGACATTTTTCATTAAATATTGACATATTTGTATCATTAAGAAAAACCAATAAACTGCAAAAATATATTTTTATTTTACTTTAAATAATTGTAAAATTTGAGTAAAATTCAAATTATCATTCGTCCATTTCGTTACAAAATGTCTTCTAGAGTTTAAGGTGATAAAATGCAAAGAACAACCCTCTTTTATCTTCCCGTCAGTGTCCGCTGTTTGGAGGTTTGACTGTACTAAGCGAACAACGCTGAAAAAATTTCATGTAAAATTGATAGAACAAAAAGAATTCTTCGAGGAAATCTCCTTTATATTTATTAAATAAATTTATTTAACTCGCAAGTTTTCGCTTTAAAAAAAATCCAATTTAGTTTTAAACGATAAGAAGTTTGATTTTAATGAGAACTTTTAAAATAAATACACGAAATTTGATACGAATATCTTATAAATTAGGAAGGAAAAAAAGCCTAAAGAGTTGTGTATTATTTTATTTATGTCGTTAGTTTGCTTCACTTTCAACCTATTTCTCATTAAAGATTAACCTCAAAATTTTTCTCTTTAAACTATTTCGACTTTAAATAATTAAAATGAAAATTAAAACGTCGAGAAAAAGAAGAAAAAAATATTAAGAAAATCTCGAATATTTAATGAGATCGAACTTAATGACGATTTTACTCGTTATTGGCATTTACAATTTTTTTTAAAATAAAAGACATCGCTACCCTGAAAATTAAGTTTTATCCATTTTATAATAGTTAAAAATATAAAATATTATAACAGATGGCGCCACCAAATGTAACCGGGAAAGTTAAGCAACTCGTTGCTGGATTTTTAAACAATTATTTAAGGTGTTATCAACTTCATCTTTGCTCTGCTCTCAACGCTTCTTATTTATTTTAATTCAATGTATATAATTCTTTAAATAAAATAAATAAATAATTTATTGGTTTTTTTAAATATAATAATATATTTTAAATATTAAATTTATAAGACTGTTTTGATATGAGGCGGATAGCAATGGTCTAGCGTAATAAAGGGCGATTGCTGAATCATCGAGTTTCTCATTGTCGATAATATTCAAGTTCCTAATTAAGTAAAAATAATTGTAATTAATGGGTAATAGAACCCTTTATTCTTTACATGTTCTACATTTTTAATGCAAAAGTTCTTAAATAAATAGCAAATTTTACACTTTATCACGCTTCCATTAATTTAATTCACTCACCTTTTCAGTTGCTTCATTACAGAAAAATTCTTTTAGATTTTGGAATATTAATTTATCTACTGTGGACTGTTCTCAAGTATGCATTGATCAGTCTTTTCTGCGTGATAATAAAGTAATAAATTTCTAAAATAATTAATAAAAAAATTAAATTAAAAATTTTCTACCCTTTCTTCAAGAAGTGAATCTATACTTTGAGCGATCGCATCGATGTTTTATCAGCGAAAATATCGAAGAAAATAGCATAAAAAGGCGAAAATTTTAAATAATTTATTATAAAATGAGATTTTAAAGGTATATTTTCCTTATATTTAACACCAATCTGCAAGCAAACAGCAAGAGGATCAGCATCATGATCAATTTCTTTTTTCTACGGATGCTAAGCTTTTTATACGTAATATCGTTGTATAAAATTTATAAATCGAATTAAATAATTATAGAATGATTAATGATATAATAATTCCTTAAAGACAATAAGAAATTAAAGTTCGTTGCATACAATTTAAAATTACTGCATTTAAATCAGCTTCTTTAAGATTGTGAGTGCTTAGAGATTCCTATTGATCTATTTTTTTTTATTAAAAAAAAAATAAGAAAGAAAAATTATTTTTATATAAATCTCTTATCAAAAATGAGTATAATATTTTGTGATAAATTGAGAAAATAACTTCATTAAAGAAGAAGGAGAGAAAAAAATATTAAAATTTCATCCAAACAACTTGGAAAACATGTTTTTGTTACAGATTTTAATGAGATAATTTTTTTTAAATTAATTTTAATTTTCGAATTTAATGTCTTATTTAATTAAAGAAGAGAAAATTTTAAAAAATATATATTTATATTTAAATTTATTTAATTTATTTTTATTTAATTTTTAGTAACATTTTTTAAAATTTAAATTACTTTTAATGAATGTACAGTACGAAATTATTAACAGTTTATTTTAAATCTTTATTATTTAATTATTATTAATTAAATTTCTGTTTTAAATTTTTATTGATATAATTTAATTCTAAAAAAATTAGGCGAATTTTTAAGCAAAATTCGTACGAAATGTATTAAATATCAACTTTTTATTCTTCATTTTGAGGTTGTAAACAATACTTTTTCCTCGAGGAAAGGTATTTACATATGTAATTAAAATTAATTTTAATTTTAAATTCTGATGCCTAAGAGTACGATTAACACGAAAAAAAGACTTCGATTTAAAAATTTCATTTTATTTTCTCTTTAAATCTTATGGAATTATCAATATTTCATAATCACTTAACAAGAACATTAAGTTTTCGGATCTTGATTAAATGATATTAAACCAGTTTTGCATCATTTTCATAGAAATAATCCGGCAAGTGATGTTATTTCGAGTGTTAATTCTCGTCTATACATCGCTGTAAATGAAAATATAATTAGTAATTTAGATAAAATTTGTTCTTTTAATAAAAATAACCAATGCTAATTAAAAATTACGGATATAATCTTCAATAATTCTTCAGTATTATCTAAATTTTCTGCACCATCATCCAGGCATTTGACGAACTCTTCTCTATCCTAGAAGATGTTGAGATACATCAAACTGTTTTTAATTAAAAGGAAACAGTTGTAGAATATTCCAAAATTAATTTTATATACCTTTTTATTTGCTTCATCGCAATAATAGGCCTTCCTGGAGCTAGGAATACTTAAATCTTTATCCGGGTTTATCTTCTTAGCGCATTCTGTACCAACATCCATAATCTGCATAAAATATAATAGATGGAATCACCAAATGTTACCGGGAAAGTTAAGAAACTTGTTGCTGAATTTTTTTTTTAATAGATAAAATGAAATTAATTATTTATAGATACCGCTTGCATTTTATTATCGATAACACACGTACGAGTAGCTTCGGGATTCTTATGAACTGGAAATAAACAGCATCATTTAGCAAATGAAACTGGAGAATTTGAGTTAAAAACATAAAAAATTCTTTTAAACTCGTTTAAAAGCTTGTGATTTAAGTTAATTACAGAATAACTGAATTGTTTTTTATTATATGTACATATATATTTCTCTTGTACGTAGAGTAGTTTTGCCTATAAAGTATCAATAGTTTTTACGATACAAAGGTGTACTTACCGCAGTATTTATCGAAAGGAATTTTACTCTCACCACTAACTGATATTATAAAAATTAAACAGAAAATGGCTAGAATCATTTTTTCTTCTTGTTTACTTTCTCAAATATCCTTTATAACATTATCTAACGAGTATGGATTTTCTATCCTTATATACGTGAACTTTAAGAACAATAAACAAGGAAAATTCCATTTAATTCTTATTTATAATTTACTTTAATAACTTTAAAATTATCTTTTATATTTATATACTGTACTTTACAGGAATTTTAATTACTTTAATAGTTTCATTCGATTTTATTTAAAAAAAATTATACACGATTTCTCTTCAAATCATTATATTTTATCACACATTTTAGCAATTATTTCGTTACTGGAAACTAAAAAAATTAATAAATTGAGAGGTAAATAAACTAGACATTTTCACATGTTAGAATACAAGAGATTAGGATAGGGAAGAGGAAGATGAGTTTCAAGGAGTGATATTTTGGCACCAAAGAGAAATAAAAAACAGTTACAGAGATACGATAGGTGAGTGAAACAAGAGATATGGAATAGTAAAAAATATTTGAGAACACACAGTGACAGATAACAAAAAAAAAATAAATAAATAAAAAAGACGTGGAAAAGTGTCATCATATAGAGAATAGGAAGGAAAAAATCATTTTAAATTCCAGAAATGTCAAATTACATTATTTATATAACATTTTATAAATTAAAAATGTGTTTATGAGCTTAAAATATTCTTTTTAACTATAATAATTATAAATTTAATCCACGATTTAATGTAAGGAGGCTTCAGATAAGAGCTTTAAATTGAGAGTGAAGCATAGGTTATAATACAAGTCCAGTTTATTTGGCAATTCTTACATCTTTACAACTAAAAGGTTCACTTTTTTTAAAATAAATTCTATAAATTTATGAATTTCTTAGTTAAATGTATTAATAAGAATACTTTGCAATCAATTAATTAGCAAAAATTAATCGATGGAAAGAACTTCTTTTAAAATTATATTAATAAGCGTTCAAACATTCCTGCAAATAAAGAAGAAAATATTAATTATATGAAAGGAATTAAAATGTAAAATTAAAGAATAAAATCATAATTAATTTACATCTAAAAGTTTGAATGCTTCGGGATCATTTAAATCTCTAAGATCTTCGATAAAGCAATTTTCATATTGATCACGTTCCTTGAAGTAACAATAAAAATAAATCAAAAATTGTATTAATAACGAATTAATAAAATAAAATCATAAATTAATAAGATTTAATAAATTATTTATATTTTTAACTCACTTCAGGTGATGCTTCCTCACAAAAATAATCTCTTCTCTTCTGATCGTCGTGCAAGAAAAGATCTGGCTTCAGTTTTGCTGCACATCTACAAGCGATGTCATTCATCTGTAAATTATTATTGTTCATTTTTCTATTTAGGTTTATCAAACATTTAAAAATAAATCATTATTCTTTATAATATAAATAGCTATACTTAATCATTTATAACCTAATCAAGTTTTAGTGAATATTTACTGAATAATTGTTCTTTTTTAATAATTCAATAAGAAAATTACATAAATTTTAACATAAAAATCTAAACACAATTAAAGGAAATACGAGCAATTATTTATTGTGACATAGTCACAATGCCGGGTTGCAAATTTTTAATTTAAAATATATTGGCTCTCCACCTCAAATTACTAGTGGCTCGCCCTGTTACTTTTCCTGTTTGCATGGAGTCGTGCCGGTCATCTATATAACTCCGTTCTTGAGACTAAAGAAAGACAGACAGACGGACGGAGGAACAGGAGACAGTGCGAATTTATAGGTCTGCAATTTTTTCAAATTGCAGCCCAATTAAAATTATTACCCATTCCTCTACCCTGGTCTACCACACATTTACGAACTTTAGCGGAGTCGTGATGAGCTAAAACATTTAAATAATGTAAATTAAAGAAGGTGAGAGTAAAATTTGATGTTTAAAATCAAATTTTCCAACTTACCGCAATATTTTTCGAGAGAAGCTTCAACCAAAACGTTCGATAATAATAAAAAAAAGCTAAGAAAAGACGGGACAGTTTTCAATATTTTTTCCATTTTTTTCCCTACGAAATTATCGTACAAAATATATTTATATATTTTAAAATGTATAAGAAGATTGACAAAAGGACGAATCTTCTTTATTTATATCCATTGGTTTGATTATTGAATAATAAGACACGTGATGATGTAGCATTTTTATTCACGTCATTCAATAATCAAATTGTATTTATTGGTTTATTTTTTCTGTGTAGAATTATTTAAATCTAAGAACAAATTAAATTAAATTTTCCTGATTTTTTTATACTAAAAACCAAATTTTGAATTTATTATATATGTATAAAAAAGCATTGCTAGTGTCATTCTTATGCACCTTGTAGAAGGAGAGAGAGAGAGAGAATTTCTATAAGATCTACATAAAGTATTGCTTCATATATATTTATTTTTGTATACGAAGTTATTTTTTACGTTGGGAAATTACAAATAAACAGGAAAAGTTGAAAGTACAAATTGGATATACGGGTTTGTTGAATTTCTTTGCAAAATAAACTGCAAACTTACGATTGTTACATAGATCTTTCTATATGTAAGAGTAGCTTACACACGACGCCAATGAACGTTTTTCTTGCAAATAAAGTTAAGAAATTCAATTTTTAAAAAATGTTTTTATATTTATTTTACTAGTAAAATTTATATATATATTTTTTCCTCTCTCAATATTTTCTTTTTATTTCTTGAGAAATGTCTTCACGTTACTTCTAACTTCTATTCAGAAATAACTTCCTTTTATTAGATAATTGTTTGTGTTGTTGAACAATGAGAGGAAAAATATTTTTATTATTTACTTCTACTTGAGAAAACCCAATTTTGTAATAAAAATAAAAGCTAAGAAATATTCGAGAAATTAATGCTGCTTAATTGCGCCGAAATTTATTTATTTATTAGAATTAAATTTTAAAAATTTCATTTTAAAACGGTTTATTTTTACTTTCCCGGGTGTTACAGAAGGAAAGTATGGCCTTGGTCAATAAATGACCCCCAAAATTTTTACATTTTTGGACTCAGGATACCTCGAACCTTCGAGAAATGCTATAAAATTCGGATGTTTTTTTCTGTATGTATGGATGTTATTGTGTGTGGGGTACGATTTTGTTCACCCTGTTTGAAGCTTAATAACTCCCGTGCTTTTTGTCGAAAATTTTAGAAATTTTGCAGGGAAATTTTGCAGGGAAATTTGTTTATTAGGGGGATTGATGCTGTTAAATTTTGGCGATTAAAGGTCGAGAGGTGGAGAGATAAAGGGGGTCGTGTTTATCTCCAGTAGAGTCGGACTTAATGACGATTTTACTCGTTATTAGCATTTATAATTGTTTTTAAAAACCATCCCTACCCTCAAAGTTATTTTTTTTTGCCATTTTATAATAATTAAGAATATAAAATTTAAAAAATAAAATATCATAATAGATGGCGCCACTAAATGCTTACGGGAAAGTTAAGCAACTCGTTGCAGGATTCCTTTTAAGAATCTGAACGTTAAAACTATTATTTTCTTTGCAGTTTTGAGAGTTAATGAGGGTTTAATTTAATATTTAAATGAGTTTTGTTATGATTTAAAAGGCTTAAATTGTTAAAAAGTAATTAAATTGTAATAAAAACTTCCCGTTTATAATATTAATTAACATAAAATCTTTTTATTAAAACGAGGAAAAAGAAAATAAAATGGCCATGATTAATGGTGGAAGGATTTTAAAAATAGATACCATCTCACTTTGTGTTGATTCTTCATAGATTTAGAATCTTTCTGGTATAGGACAATAGATTTATATCGCGATAGTATGTGTGAAAAGGCCTTCTTTCTATTGTTAAGCCTCCAGTAAAAGTAAGGTCAATAGAAGAATAAGATTTAATAGAAATCGATCTTGGATTGTCCTGTGGTATCAAGCGGTGTCGCTGTTATAAAAATAGATAGAGATGATTAATATCGGGTTAATTTGGTGCTTAATCATGTTAAAAAAAAAGTGTATATTCTCGTAGTCTTGCATCTAATCAACAGAACCACTACATTTCGGCATTCTGAATTTTCTTGCGTCTTGCACTATTAGAACAGTATTAAAATTATTTAAAAAATCTAGCAACGAGTTGCTTAACTTTCCTGGCAGCATTTGGTGGCGCCATCTGTTACGTATTTTATTTTAAAAATATAAAAACTTGGAAGATCATTTTTCAATCGATTGCGATTTTTCCTCTGTTATACATAACAGACAGAAAAGTAATAATAGATAAAATTAATTATTATCGCATTAATTTGTCTTAGAAAAGTTGGGAATAGTTTTATATATTCACAAAACAACATTTTCACTCGTTAAATCGGGACTTTCTGAGATAAAGTTGCAATCTCACGGTATTATCACTGTGATAAAGAAAAGTTTAAAATGGTTAAAAGTACATTAATTTAGTTTAGAATGTAGAAAACCTTAAGCGATCAACCAGTAGATCGCGACCCCCGAAATTTGCAAATCGTATAAATGGATAACGCGATTTTCCAACATACTAAGGGGTACGGTCGACTAAAAGCATTGGAAAATAGCTACAAAACTAACACTTTCAATCATAATTATTTTTCAATATGTTGTTTACAGTGTGACTATATCATTCGTCCGAATCACGTTACCTTGAGTATAAATAGAAAATTTATAATCCCCACAAGCTTAACCAACCAACACGCTTAAACTATTACTGTTTAATCATCGATTTTACTTTTGCGAAACTCCATAACACATAAATCACTCTCATAGTAACCTCGTTATTTACTTGGATTTTGTACCAAACTTATACATTCTAAATAAATATAAATACCAGCTTAGAAAATACAGTACAAAATTACTTTTTGTTATCTCTAGAGATATTTTCTTTATAAAGAAAAAAAAAGAATATAGTAAATTCTTAAAATATTTGAGTTTATTAATCTCATTTTATGCAGAAATTAAAATGCTGACAAGTATAAAACACTCGTACAACCTTTAATTACTTTACTTGAGGAGAAAAATTCATAAGAAAGTTTACAATCTTCTCTTTCTGATTCACTCGAGCAAATAGCTAGATAAAAGCAACTTAAATAAATTATTATTTCGCTGAATTAATTATTAAATGAGCAGAAAATAAATTAAGTAACATGCAGATTAGTGCGAAAATCACTTTTATATTATCTATTCGTCACTCTGACCGTACAAAATCTTGATTATAGCTTTACTTACACTTGTTTTGATAGGTATTTTTTCATGAGGATAACTTCGTAAACATTCTTACTTTACCAAAACAGCATTACTGATTGCCTCCAGGTTATAAATTACATTAGTTCTGTATAAATAATGCCATTCTCTACGATCTTTTCCGTAACAAATATTTTCTTCTTGATTTTATTAAGGGTGACAAGAAAAATTTAACATTTTCTCCAGTAAGAATTCTATTCGATTTACTTAATTTAATTCTATGAGCCTATATAAAAGAATAATTTAATATTATTTTATATTCATACAAACTACAATTAAACCTGCTAATGTGAGCACCTGCATAAGATGACCATTTTCAACTAATTCTATATATTTTTTAATTAACAAAAATTGTCAAAAATTTATGTATTTTCTTAGCTTTAGCATATGAAAATAGTTCAAGGCGAACTTGCCATTGACGAAATAGTCATATGCCTTAATTACAGTCAAGTTTGTAATCTTATAAACATCAAAAGTTAATTCGAATTCTTATATAATTGAGTATTATTCAATGTTCGAGTTGATGATGATTCATGATACACAATAGTTGGCTTGCAATGATGCGTGACTTTACGACTTAATATCTTTCTACATGGCTAATCTTTAGTAGCTATAACTTCAAATATATGAAAAATATCTCTACAAACTGTGTAAAATCTTTTACATTAAAAATTTTATAAACAAATGATTCGGGCACTTCCTCAATTATAAGAGTATAAATTATTATTCCTCGAAATATATTATAAAATCATGTGATTTGCTCATTAAATTTTTCTTCTAATCAATTTTTATTTAAAGTTTAAATGTTCTAAATCAATGCATAAGACTAGGACCCGAGAGAAGTGAGATGAGGCCTTCTTCCTCTGCGAAAGCCGTAAGAATAAATGAATAAAAATTCTTTTATTCTCATCCATTTATCAAAATAAATTTTAATTTATAGCATTTATAGATATATAAAACACTAAATTTACATGGGGACTAGGCTCTATAATAAGAGACCAGAAGAGCCATTTGGCTATTTTACATTTATAAATTCTAACTCATTTCTTAACTCTAGTTTGTTTTTATAATATACTGAGGGCCTCAAATAGGTAAATGGCCCGGATCCTTTTCGACTTCTGATAGGCCCTTTCCAAACTCGTTAAACGAATCCTCCTATTTTCTTTAAGCTCAATGTCTTAAATTGAGATTACGTTCCTAGAAATACATTTTTAACTATATTATAATACACAGAAATGAATAACAAAAATAATACTTAACATTTAAATATAGCATTTCTCACAGTCATAATAAAAAAATTTATATATGTCGTGAAATCTAGGAAGTTGTAAATGCCATTTTTATAACAATTTATTCCATATTGGAATTGTATATCTTAGACATATATATTTCGATATATTTTAAACTAATAAATGCTTCGAAGTGAAAATATATCAGTGTAGAACTATATATACTGTACTTCACTCAAATATGATATACTGTACTGCACTCGTACCTACACGTACTACCCTCAGAGTAACCATTTATAGGTTGTTTATTCTTCATTCTTTGTCATAATATTTTTAGAATTATACCAGAAAAAATCTTTTATATTCAAAAAATCAGGTACAAACTAATATTTATTACCCGAAGCAAAAGTTTTATAAAGTACACAAAACTCGAATAATGTTATATTTACTCAATTTTATGCGTGAATGGAATTTGGTGTGCATTGTTATATAATGTTCTTAAAACTTTTAAACAATTTTATAATTAGATATAGTATTTATCGTCAGATAAAAATATATTATTCACAAAGTTTAGTGTACTATATTAAAATTTTAATTAAATTTCTATGCAATATTCTTACATTTTTAATAATTTTATTTACTAGAATATTTAACGTGAATAATGTTTATGAAATTTATTCACAATATTTTCAACGAAACGTATTTTTTTCTGTTAAAGTACTTTACCATACTAAAATCGGTGAGCATCTCTTGCCGCCGTGTTTTAAGAAACGAGTCTCTGCGCGAGACACATTTATATCAAATTAATACTTTTACACTTAAAAACATTCAAAAGAACATTATTATTTATTTATTGCATAAAATTAAACTGTATTTAAACAATATAACGATTGATGACTTATATAACGATGTTAACAGAAAAATTCCTTACAAATAATAACCATTTATCAAAGACATTTTTAAATGTAAGATATGTTTTCAAATGTATTCATTTACGACTCCATTGTCGGGTAAAAAGGGTCTAAAGACCAATATAAAATCACGTTTCTGTGAGCACTAGCACAAAAATTACCAGATCAGAATATCTGTACACACTTGAAATACCTACATACACGTTCTATCCCAAACCAAAACTGTGGGAGGAGGAGTATGGTGTATACACCGAAGCCTCAATTTCCGAGCCGAGTGAAAAGAAAACGAAGCGAACCACGTTGTATTAAGTCGATTTTGTATGCCTGATTCTAATGCTCCATTATAATGCCCACTTTTTCTGGTATTTTAAGACTAGAAAAGGTGGGTATTATAACGGAGAAAACACATAGTGCT
This sequence comes from Centruroides vittatus, assembly GCF_030686945.1. Classification (NCBI taxonomy): domain Eukaryota; kingdom Metazoa; phylum Arthropoda; class Arachnida; order Scorpiones; family Buthidae; genus Centruroides; species Centruroides vittatus. Next base: position 132,498 of record NW_027122277.1, on the reverse strand, counting down.
TTGTAAAGAAAACGTCGAGTATATTATCTATTTACTCTAAAAACGGGTATTAGTGGAGAAGTGCCAAATATTTCGGGTCCTACAATGCTTTAAAGTTTGATAATAAGCAACGCGTTGATAGCGCGTTGCTTGACTTAAGCGCCATCTGTCTGTGTTTACTTTATTATTACAATATTTTTATTATCATTATTTTACTTTCAGCCGGAACAGCCGGAAATGTATGGCAATCGATCAAAAAATGACTCTCCCGAGTTTTACATTTTTGGACTCAGGGGACCTGAAACGTCGAGAAATACAATAAAATTCGAATTTTTTTTCCTTGTATGTATGGATGTTAGTGTGTGTGTAGGTGGCACGATTTTGTTCATCCGCTTCGATGATTCACTCCTGTGATTTTTGTCGAAAATTTTTAAAGATTTGTTTATTAGAAGGATCGATGCTATTAAATTAAGGTTTTGAAGCAATATAAAAATCCAGCGACAAATTGTTTAACTTTCCCGACAACATTTGGTGCCGTCTGTTATCATACTTTATTTTTTAAAAATTTTATATTTTTTACTATTGTAAAATGGTAAAAAGCTTAATTTTGAGGGTAGGGACGGGTTTTTTAAAAATTGTAAATGCTAATAACGTGTCAAATCGTCATTAAATTACGATACATTTCGTATTACAACAGTAACCGTCAAAGAGGTCGAATATAATTTTCCTAGCAATAATTACGTTCGGTATTATTAATAAACACTTAAAATGATTTCTACACATAAGATTACTTTTTAATAAATCATTTACTAAAATAAGCAACTGAAGCAATGTTCAATTTAACAAACAATTATGGCATTGAAATTTTATAAAGTCCTGCATAGCACCTTCTAATGTTAATTATTATCCGTTTTATTCACTTCTAAGAAAATTTCAATTTATTTTTGGTCGAGGACTTTTTAAATAATAAATCATTGTAAAAAATTGAACCATTGAGAATTTAGAATGTAGGAAACAAATTTCGCAAGTAAAGGGGTATAAATATTAGATGAAAATCTACAATATCTGCAGATTTGTACGAAAACTTACAAGTATGAAGATCTTTCTGGGTATAGTTATTGTTTGCTTTGCCATTTATTCGATTGAATCCCGTTCGGAAGTGGAAGATTTTAATAAGGAATATTGCGGTAAGTGCAGCTATAATAAATAAATGAGCTATAAATATATTAATTAGTTAAGACTTACCTTTTCTGTAGCACTAAGAAATCCTGCTCAATTACGGCATTGCGTACGAGAACGTGGAGCCGGAGAAGTAAGAATTATTCTCGTCGTTACTTGTTAGAAAGTTTTAGAAAATTTATACATAAATTTTTAATATTCTTAATTGTGCAGGCTGTAGAAATATTTCGCAGATGCATTCAGAAAGTGAAATATTATTCTTCTACGGATGATTTAACTCGCTTCATCTGCAAAACTAGAACCGCAAAGGTACGGTACTTCACATACAGGATTTAAACGATCTCTTGCAAATTTTATTGTTAATTTTATTACAGTGCTTAAAATTTACATTTATTTAAAAGGAACACGAAGAGTTTTTAAATTGTTTTATACCTGCTATGCATGCTGAAGCTAGTAGAAACCATAGATTCCTCGATGTCGTCGAGGTAAGTAAGAGTTTTGTTTGCTGGGCTGCAAGTTTAAAAAATTTTAGACCTATAAATTCCCGCTGTCGCTGTCTGTCCGTCCGTTTGACTTTCTATCTTTCTTTAATCTCGAGAACGGAATTAGATAGATAAAAGCCGAGACCAGATATAGAAAGATTAACTGTATATAAACTTTCGATGTCAGAAGTATATGAACTGTTCGAAACCAGAAGTCACGTTGTTTCAATTCAAAAAATTTTCCCTGTAAGGAGTTAGATAGATGTGACGGCACGACTTCGTTGCTAAAGGGAAAAGTATGATGTACAGGGGCATGACGCTGATTTGAGGTGGAGAACATATCTTTTCAATTAAATAAATTTAAAAAATATGATTAAAAATTGCAGTCCATGACACAATAAAATAATTGCTCGTTGTAGATTATAAAATTTAATTTATAAATGTTAAACATGTTTTTAAACAATATTTTCCAGGACTGTATGAAGAGTGTCAGAAGACATCATTAAATGATTGCAGAATCTTCAGTAATATTAAAGGTTACGAGAAATTTTTAACAGTTGTTTTTATTGTTTAATCTTATTGCAGTAAAATAAAGCTTACTTCAGATTTAATTTGTGTTTTGATATTTATTTACACATAAGTTAAACAAGCTGCATCTTATGAGTCTCTAGCTTAGAGCCTCATATTTATACACGATCGTTAACTGGTGGAGGGTAAAGGCCTGTTGTGTGTTTTAGCTTAGGACAGCGGCAAGTCTAAGACTAATCCTACAGATTAGAGAAAATTATGCTAATTTAATTACAAGATCTTATATAATATTTATTAAATAAATAAATAATTCACTAAAATATTTATTTATATACAAACAAAGTTATAAGTGAATTTTTTTTAAAGTTTTTCTACAAATAATAAAAGAAAATTATATTTTAAAGCAACCTTCACAGTTTAAATGGCGTACAAAATAACTAATACATATGTAAAAAATATATAAATAATCAAATTAATCATTATAATAGTGCCTTATACTTATAAGGCACTATTATAATGGTTAATTTAATTATTTATATATTTTTTTAAATATAAAACATTATATTAATTTCAAATTGCTTCGACAGATGGCGGAACACGTAAAGAGATCAGTAATATATTTTATGTCACATTTTATTATTTATTTGTGCATTTTTAAAATAAAAATATACTTAATTAATGTATAGAAAACTGTACACAAAAGCTAAATAAAGTTTTAATTTTAAATCATTTTAAATATACACAATTACACGTGTATTTAGCATATTAATATTTAAAATTTGAAAAAGAGCCCTTAGTTATTATATATAGAAATCTTTTTTAAAATATTTCCTATATATTTTCTATTAATAAAAAAATAGTAAATTATATAAGGAATTAAACTTCTAACAAGAAAATGATCTCGATAATCCAATCCATATTTATAGGAAGTTATTTCATTTTTTTTCTTGTAATTTGAGGTTAAAGAAAATTATTTTTTACGACTTTAAAACTAATTTTTATTTTCGATATGGGGCTTGGGCTATTGACAAATGTGGGCTTATTCCTCTCGAACATCATAAAAATAGATTTACATTACTTATCAAAAGGTAATTTACTTTATATAACTTTTTCATCATTTTTTTTTTTTTAATGGAAAAGAGGTACTTCAGACTAAATGGCTCTGTTGACATCCTCTCAGAACACATGAGCGAGATCTTATACAGATGATTATGAGGCCACGATGTCGTGCAAGAGATAAAAATAAAGAAAAGGAAGAATCAATTAAAATAACTTTCTTCAATAACACATAAAATATAAACCCGATTGAAAGTAGTAAAGTGATATTTAAACAAACCAAGAACTTTAATTAAAAATTAAGCTATGGCATTAATTAATTATAAATGCCGGAGAAACATCACAGAAACTAATTATACTTTAACTAGGAAAGATATATTAAATCTTCAACTTTGAAGTGATATTTATTTGTGACTAATATTATCAAAGAGATGTAAAGTTTGACTTCTAACTTCCATCTTAATTCCTACAGAGAAAATTAAAGTATAAATACCATTAAAAACGATTAAATTTTAATAATTTATACAATATAGTTTAAAAAAATAAACAAGTAAAGCATACAAATAATAACATCAATAAGAATATTGAACAATATATGTTTACCATGCAAAGAGCATCTCGTATTAAATTTATTTATTTCTAAATTCAGTAGAAAAATACTGTGGATTTATATATAAAAAAGGATCAGGTAGAAAGACAGGATGAGAGTTATAATTGCCTTCTTTATCCAAAATCGATGAGATGCTAGAGAAAAATCATAGATTTAGCAATTTCTCCTTGCTACATAAATATCTGTTTGCAGTTACAGAATATCGATATATTCGTCCTGAAATGTAAACAATATTTATGGATGTATAACAGAAATTATAGGATTTTTTGTTATATTTTTGAGTAAGAAACTGGTGATTAAAATCAATTCTCTGCCTTGTCTCCACGTAACTTATGATGATATGTTTTCACAGAAAATGTACGAAAAGAAATTTTGGAGAGGAAAAACGCATAGGAACATAATCAGCAACTGAAAATATGCAGTTATTTGCAAATATTTACGTTTGCTACGAGAAAACACGCAAAACAAAAGATTTTTTTTTTTAAATCCAATTCTGGACTCTTTATAAAACTAGAATTCCAGTGAACATAAGCATCATATAGACAACGATATTATTAATAAGTTTATTATTTACAGTTTAAACGAAATTTTTAACATTAACTTCGCTTGCATCAGAATCATTATCATAATTTAAAACCTAATAACAAAAATAACAACTTGAAATTTTTCTTGTACATGTTTGGAAGTGGCCGTTGTAGAGAGGTGGCCGTTATTGAGACTGTATTCTGTAAGTAGAATAATAAGAAAAGTGAATATTTAATTAATTAAGATATTTCAATGTTTATCAAATTGCATAAAAATAAACTATATGAAATAGTTTTTTCAATGATATAATAAACGAGGTCAATTATTTATTGTGACATGGTCACAATTCCTGGCTGAAATTTTTAATCATATTTTTATTGTTGGTGTATTCATATTTTTAATTTATTTAATTTAAAATTTATGCTCTCAACATCGAATTAGTATGATTTGTCCCTGTACATCATACTTTTCCTTAAACAAGAAAGTCGTGCCGGTCATTTATCTAACAACTTACGAAGAAAACGTTTTAAATGGAAATAAAGTGACTTCCGGTCTGCATCGGAAGTTCGTATACAGTTGAGCTTTCCATATCTTGTCTCATCTTTCATCTATATAACTTCGTTCTCGAGATTAAGGTAGAAGAACAGCCAGACTAACGACAGAGGGAATTTATAGGTCTACAATTAAAGAATTCCTTCATGACAAATAATTACCAAGATCAGTGAAAATAAATTTATTTAACGTTAATAAGAATTTATATACGGAGTATTAAAATTACTTTAAATGTTCACATTTTACAAAATTTCATACAGTGATAGAATTCATAAAATCCACAAAACAACGGCTATAAATTACCAATAAAATATTTGATATTTTATTGATAATTGATTATTTCTCAAAATATTTCATTTCAAAATATTACACATTCAAATTCTACATAATAAATTGCTCATTTATTTACTTGTTAGCACGTGGCATATCAATACTCAAAAGTTTCAATTGATTAATTCGTTTCGTAATTATACGTTGAGAAATTTAATAAAGTCACTTTATATGCTTCATTTATCAATTGTTACAAAGTCATTTGTTGCTTGGATACAGTTCCCTCAAGAGTTGTTACGTTTTTGCAAAGGTATCACGAAAATGCCGATTGGTTTACCATATTCGTGCAAAGAATTGCGAAAAATTAAATGCAGGTCAAAGAAATCATAAATCTCTTGTGTCAAATTAGTCCGACTATTAAACTGTGCATAATTACTCGGCGAAAGTGAATATAAATACAGAATGCATTTCGGTTACATTACAATATAGTGCACTTCTAGCAGTTACCATGAAGACTGTACTTGCTGTAGTTGTTGTTTTCCTTGTTATATCTTGCATCGAATCGTGGACTCCGGCAGAAATAGCCGAATTAACTACACAATATTGCCGTAAGCATTTTATTTAAAGATATATTCGTATTTATTTATTTATACAATTTCAATATAAATTCTACATAATTACAGGAATAAATGACCGTCGAGCAGTCAACTATTGCGTGAAAGAAAATGGAATAGAAATCGTAAGATCGTCTTTATTGTTTTCAAATTTCAATTTAAGTAAAAGTAATGCATTTGAGTAAATATTTAAACGATTGTTCAGATCGTCGATTTATTTCGTAACTGCGTGAGACAAGTCAGGTATTACGACACACTGGACGAATTGAAGAAGTTTATTTGTAACACCAGAACCGAAAAGGTATTGTGTTTAATACTATAAAGATGGATATAAATCGATTTGCGATGTTTAATATTTATATTACATACAGGATTACGCAGAATATCAGAGATGCATAACTCCCGCATTTATGGCAGAAAACAAAGCCAATCCAAATTTTCTCGGAATATATCAGGTATACTTGACGTTTCGTTTAATTCTTTTAAGTTTAATTATTCTGATATAATTATAATTTTAATTATAAATTTGTTGTTACTGATACAAATTTTGTCTCGTATCTTTCAGAAATGCTTAAATCAAGTGGAAAGAAGTGAACATACTTATTACTGAATACTCTGATAACTAATAATCTGTTAATTCTTTCTGTATCAAAGTATCAAATAAAATATTTGCATGTAATTTTTGAATATCATATATCTGTTACTTTATAATTACTTTTCAATCATCTACTTATTAGGCTGCAATTTGAAAAAATTGTAGACCTATAAATATTCACTGTCGTCTGTCCGTCTGGCTGTCTTTTCTTCCTTAATCTCGAGAACGAGAACGGAGTTGGATAGATAACCGGCACGATTCTATTGCTAGTAGAAAAGTATGATATACATTACAAATTCCAGGTGGAGAGCATATATTTTAAATTAAATAAATTTAAAATGTGATTAAAAATCACAGCCCGGCATTGCGATGACGTCACAATAATTGCTCGTTATTCGTATATTTTGAGTTTTTTTTTTTCTGTTTGTTTATAGATAAAATATGTATTACTAGATACATTTTCTTCACCGTTTTTCCTATTATCTTCATTCGCAATCCTTCTAAATTCCGGTTGCTAAAATCGTATCATTTATATCATATTATAAAAAGGTTTATAACAATTTCTCGGTAAAGATTAAATATGTAGAAATAGATATCTTAAACATCAAGCTGCAATTTTCAAACTCAACTTGCGTATTAATTAGTATCAGTAAAATGAAAATAGACGATAAAAAATCTTAATCGGTAGTATTTGGCAACTCTCCTTGCCTACTTAATTGCAAAGCGATGTCATTATATCGACATACGAAGCGTTGTATATATTTATAAATGTTATGAGAGACAAAACTAATTGTTAAGGACGTTTCATTAACAAGCAAGTTACTATATTCTTTCACTAGATAAATATAGTTCCTGTAATTCTTGCAGCATTCTGTTTTCTAGCTCCATCGCCTTCTCTAATACTTGCCACCTGTCTTCAATTTCTTGCAATTTGTCGTTTAATTTTGCAATTTTCGCGGAAGTTAATAACTATATTGTCTGCGATAAATGTGTCCTAGTTTAAAATGTACTTTTTATATTTTCCTTCATCTGTTAATTGGTGCTACAATCCGAGAGATGCGAAACATATCTTTTAATTTAAAATCATTATAATTTAAAATTAAAAAACGCATATTTTAATACAAATTCTCAGTAAACAAATAGCTTACTTCGTGTACATTAAGAAGCCACTTTATTTAAACTTCAAAAAACCCTTGTACTCCAACAGTCACTACTATTATTTCGATTTTATGAAACTGTACAATATGAGGTGAAGAGAGGCAAATTATCCGAAATGTACTTCCGTTGTACAAAATAAAGCTTATATTATTTATCACAATAATGTTCGTGTGTTATAAGTTTTACATAGCAGTTTTGTTCTTCTCCCTAAGAACAAAAGAAACGAGCAATTATTTATTGTGACGTGACCATGCCGGGATGCAATTTTAAATATTTTTAAAATTTATTTAATTTAAAATGTCTGCTCTCCATCTCAAATTAGCATTGGCTTTCCCTGTACATCACAGTTTTCCTAATAGCAATAGAATAGTGCCGGTCATCTAACTCCTTTCGGGAAAAACTTTTTTGAAGTGAAATAATGTGACTTCCGGAACAAACCAGAATTTCATATATAGTTAATCGGGCCTCATGTCCCTAATCTTTCTATATCTGGTCTCGGCTTTCATCTATCTCTAAAAGACTTAGTATTATTATATGAAATTTGTAATTAGTGATTAAATAGTATAACTTTTTAGCACTCTTCAAACATGGCGACTTATGAGTATACTATCAATATTTACTGCTTTACACTTTTATGAATGTTATTTAATTTGTTCTCTATTTGTTACTCAATAGTTTTGAAGTTAACATAGCACAATTCATTGAATTATTCTCGAAAAGAAGCTTAACAAATCAAAATATTGTTTGTCTTTCTTTTGTTATTATAGATATTAGATTTTTTATTCAGTTTTATATATAAAATAAACAGGACTACTTTGATTTCTTTTTCCATTATTAATCAATATTAAATGCAAATCTTAATTGGGCTGCAATTTGAAAAAAAATGTAGGCATAAATTCCCACTGTCGTCTGTCCGGATGACTGTCCTCTTTTAATCTCGAGAAAGGAGTTATATTGATGAAAGCGGACACGAAATATGGAAACCGTGAAGGTAGTAGGCCCCGATTAACTAAATATGAACCTTCCATCAAACCGGAATTCAAGCTATTTCAATTCCAGATTTTTCCCCAGAAAGGAGTTAGATAGATGACCGGTATGGCTATATTGCTAACAGGAAAAGTATGATGTACAGGGGCAAGCCAATACTAATTTGAGGTGGAGAGCATATAATTTAAATAAAATAATTTAAAATTATGATTAAGAATTACAGCCCGGCATTATGAGCCACAACAAATTGCTTGCTTCAGAATGAATTCCTTTGATTCAAATATTAATAATATTTGGATATAAATTGAGGAAAAAATATATGAATTAGTTGAAACAAATTATAAACTAATTTATGTGCATAGTTAACTGACTTATTTATTGACATAGTTTGCATTTACAATCGTAAATTACGAATTGAAAAATGTGGATAAATTACATGCCATAATAATTATTACGTAAAATTAATATCCTATGAATGATGATTAAACATGCTTGTCGATAATAATGACATTGTTAAAGATAAAGTTATTAAAAATATGCAAATATATATGGAGTATTAAAATTACTTTAAATGTTCACATTTTACAAAATTTCATACAGTGATAGAATTCATAAAATCCACAAAACAACGGCTATAAATTACCAATAAAATATTTGATATTTTATTGATAATTGATTATTTCTCAAAATATTTCATTTCAAAATATTACACATTCAAATTCTACATAATAAATTGCTCATTTATTTACTTGTTAGCACGTGGCATATCAATACTCAAAAGTTTCAATTGATTAATTCGTTTCGTAATTATACGTTGAGAAATTTAATAAAGTCACTTTATATGCTTCATTTATCAATTGTTACAAAGTCATTTGTTGCTTGGATACAGTTCCCTCAAGAGTTGTTACGTTTTTGCAAAGGTATCACGAAAATGCCGATTGGTTTACCATATTCGTGCAAAGAATTGCGAAAAATTAAATGCAGGTCAAAGAAATCATAAATCTCTTGTGTCAAATTAGTCCGACTATTAAACTGTGCATAATTACTCGGCGAAAGTGAATATAAATACAGAATGCATTTCGGTTACATTACAATATAGTGCACTTCTAGCAGTTACCATGAAGACTGTACTTGCTGTAGTTGTTGTTTTCCTTGTTATATCTTGCATCGAATCGTGGACTCCGGCAGAAATAGCCGAATTAACTACACAATATTGCCGTAAGCATTTTATTTAAAGATATATTCGTATTTATTTATTTATACAATTTCAATATAAATTCTACATAATTACAGGAATAAATGACCGTCGAGCAGTCAACTATTGCGTGAAAGAAAATGGAATAGAAATCGTAAGATCGTCTTTATTGTTTTCAAATTTCAATTTAAGTAAAAGTAATGCATTTGAGTAAATATTTAAACGATTGTTCAGATCGTCGATTTATTTCGTAACTGCGTGAGACAAGTCAGGTATTACGACACACTGGACGAATTGAAGAAGTTTATTTGTAACACCAGAACCGAAAAGGTATTGTGTTTAATACTATAAAGATGGATATAAATCGATTTGCGATGTTTAATATTTATATTACATACAGGATTACGCAGAATATCAGAGATGCATAACTCCCGCATTTATGGCAGAAAACAAAGCCAATCCAAATTTTCTCGGAATATATCAGGTATACTTGACGTTTCGTTTAATTCTTTTAAGTTTAATTATTCTGATATAATTATAATTTTAATTATAAATTTGTTGTTACTGATACAAATTTTGTCTCGTATCTTTCAGAAATGCTTAAATCAAGTGGAAAGAAGTGAACATACTTATTACTGAATACTCTGATAACTAATAATCTGTTAATTCTTTCTGTATCAAAGTATCAAATAAAATATTTGCATGTAATTTTTGAATATCATATATCTGTTACTTTATAATTACTTTTCAATCATCTACTTATTAGGCTGCAATTTGAAAAAATTGTAGACCTATAAATATTCACTGTCGTCTGTCCGTCTGGCTGTCTTTTCTTCCTTAATCTCGAGAACGAGAACGGAGTTGGATAGATAACCGGCACGATTCTATTGCTAGTAGAAAAGTATGATATACATTACAAATTCCAGGTGGAGAGCATATATTTTAAATTAAATAAATTTAAAATGTGATTAAAAATCACAGCCCGGCATTGCGATGACGTCACAATAATTGCTCGTTATTCGTATATTTTGAGTTTTTTTTTTTCTGTTTGTTTATAGATAAAATATGTATTACTAGATACATTTTCTTCACCGTTTTTCCTATTATCTTCATTCGCAATCCTTCTAAATTCCGGTTGCTAAAATCGTATCATTTATATCATATTATAAAAAGGTTTATAACAATTTCTCGGTAAAGATTAAATATGTAGAAATAGATATCTTAAACATCAAGCTGCAATTTTCAAACTCAACTTGCGTATTAATTAGTATCAGTAAAATGAAAATAGACGATAAAAAATCTTAATCGGTAGTATTTGGCAACTCTCCTTGCCTACTTAATTGCAAAGCGATGTCATTATATCGACATACGAAGCGTTGTATATATTTATAAATGTTATGAGAGACAAAACTAATTGTTAAGGACGTTTCATTAACAAGCAAGTTACTATATTCTTTCACTAGATAAATATAGTTCCTGTAATTCTTGCAGCATTCTGTTTTCTAGCTCCATCGCCTTCTCTAATACTTGCCACCTGTCTTCAATTTCTTGCAATTTGTCGTTTAATTTTGCAATTTTCGCGGAAGTTAATAACTATATTGTCTGCGATAAATGTGTCCTAGTTTAAAATGTACTTTTTATATTTTCCTTCATCTGTTAATTGGTGCTACAATCCGAGAGATGCGAAACATATCTTTTAATTTAAAATCATTATAATTTAAAATTAAAAAACGCATATTTTAATACAAATTCTCAGTAAACAAATAGCTTACTTCGTGTACATTAAGAAGCCACTTTATTTAAACTTCAAAAAACCCTTGTACTCCAACAGTCACTACTATTATTTCGATTTTATGAAACTGTACAATATGAGGTGAAGAGAGGCAAATTATCCGAAATGTACTTCCGTTGTACAAAATAAAGCTTATATTATTTATCACAATAATGTTCGTGTGTTATAAGTTTTACATAGCAGTTTTGTTCTTCTCCCTAAGAACAAAAGAAACGAGCAATTATTTATTGTGACGTGACCATGCCGGGATGCAATTTTAAATATTTTTAAAATTTATTTAATTTAAAATGTATGCTCTCCATCTCAAATTAGCAGTGGCTTTCCCTGTACATCATAGTTTTCCTGATAGCAACAGAGTCGTGCCGGTTATCTATCTAACTCCTTTTGGGAAAAATTTCGAATTATTTGACTCATTTATTGAAATAATTTACATTTATAAAGGTAAATTACGGATTGGAAAATATGGATAAATTACATGCCATGATAATTATTATGTAAAATTAATATCCTGTCGATGCTGATTAAAGAAGCTTGTTGGAGATAAAATTATTAATAATGTGCAAGTATGTATGATGTAATTAATATTCGAGGCTATATATTATAATTGTTATCAATCAATCAATCGATCGTTTATTTGATTTGACTTTCGCCTTTACAAAGGGGGTACAGAACTACAAACAACATTGTTAAATTACAAACATTATTGTACTATTTATTATTTAATTACAATTATATATTACTTAAATTAGTAAGACTACGTTAACATATTTAGTGAATAATAAAAAATTTGTAAATTTTATACAACGTTACAGAACTTAAATTATCATCGATTAGACAAGTCATATTAAAGTCATTGTCGAAGAAGAATTCTTTAAGTGTTCAGTAAGTTCACTGTACAGAGAAATGGTTCTTAACATTTTCAAAAAATCAATTAGACAATTAGAGTAAGCTGATATGTTAATTCTACGACCGTTTAATACAATAGTATATTTATTAAATCGTAATTGCATTATTAAAGATTTAATCTTATAGTTTAAATTTGATAACAAATAGTGTCGAGGTGTGTATGGGAAAGAAAGAAATGTTTGGAAAAACTGTACTTTTTCTCTATATAGAGAATGTCTTGAGCCCAATATTTATCTTTCAGTGACTGGAAAAGTTCAGCTAAAACAGTTTTTTATCAAGAAAAATAAGCATAATACGCAAATGAATAACCTAAATCAAACAATAAGCGTTCGACTAAGCAAGACCAAGTTATGACCAAATATTTACTATACAGGGTGGGCCTGCGAAAACGAAACGGCAGAGTGTTCGTGTTCGTCCAAGCAAAGCGCTCGGACAGGTCGATTTTACTCTCGAGGGGACATCTTTTGCAATAAAGTTTTTGCCATTCTGAATATTAACTAAACAAACATTTTTTTTCGAAATAAATGTTTGTTTAGTTAATACAAAATAAATGAGTTTTTAAAATTTTTTGTTGTCTTTTGTATTCAGAATCGCAAAAACTTTATTGCAAAAGATGTCCCCTCGAGAGTAAAATCGACCTGTCCGAGCGCTTTGCTTGGACGAACACGAACACTCTGCCGTTTCGTTTTCGCTGGCCCACCCTGTATATTAATGTTAATTTGTTAGACACCAATTTTCTGAGGACAGATTCTGGAAATTCTAAAATTTTAAACCAATATCGAAAAAAGCCTTTGTTAAACAAATAGCCAAGTGCGGTCTACCGAATCCAAATCTCAAAACGGATCAGGGCACCGAGCGATTAACATGAAATATCGATCCGATAAATCTCAATTGAGGCTTCTCTAATTCATAAACAAAAGACGGACCCCAAATCGGAAACACAAAACCCAGACTTGAACGTATCAAAGAATCGAACAGTCGAAAATATTATTGATGGAAGACTGCTTCATTTTAATCGTAAGCGATTTTTGATAGCCGACAGTTGAGACACCGATTGACGCGAAAATGATTAGAATTGTACAAACCAATGAATATTACGATAAATGACCTTGAGACGCGTCCGTTACAAAAAAACCGTTAAGATTATTCAAATAGCGTTTAATTTGGCTCATTGCAAAAATGGATGCGAACAACGTGCATTATCGACACTTGTTTCTTTTCTTTTTTCGTAAACGCAAAAATGCTGTACAAACAGCAAAAAAGATATGTGATGTTTATGGTGAGAGTGCTGTATCAGAATCAACTGTTCGAAAGTGGTTTGCAAAATTTAAAACGGGTAATTTCAGCCTTGAAGATGCTCCTCGCTCAGGAAGACCTCCTGTTATTGAAGAGGACCAAATCAAAGCATTATTGGATGAAAACCCTCATTACACAACTCGAGAGATTGCAGACATAGTGAAGTCATCAAACAGTACTGTATTTCAACATCTAAAGAAGCTCGGATACGTGAATCGTTATGACATTTGGATACCTCACGACTTAACGGAAAAAAACTTACTGGATCGCATCTCCATTTGTGATTCTCTTGAAAAACGAAATGAAAATGACCCTTTTTTGAAGCGTTTAGTGACAGGTGATGAAAAGTGGATCATTTATAACAACATCAGCCGAAAACGATCGTGGGGTAAGAAAAATGAATCACCATTAAAAACTCCAAAGGCCGGTCTTCATCCAAAGAAGGTCATGCTCACTGTCTGGTGGGATTGGAAAGGAATCCTGTACTATGAGCTGCTTCCACAGAATCAAACAATTGATTCTGATAAGTATTGTTCCCAATTGGATAAGCTGAACATGGCAATTAAAGAAAAACGTCCGGAACTGGCCAATAGAAAAGGCATTGTGTTTCACCAAGATAATGCCAGACCTCACACGTCTTTACGAACACGCCAAAAATTATTGGAACTAGGCTGGGATGTTTTACCCCACCCCCCTTACTCACCCGACCTTGCCCCGTCGGACTACCATTTGTTCCGTTCTCTACAAAATTCCCTTCATGATAAAAACTTTGATAGTTTGGAAGCTTGCAAAAACCACGTGGATCAGTTTTTCGCGGAAAAAACTGGAAAGTTCTACGAAGAGGGTATCATGAAGCTGCCCCATAGATGGCAACACGTCATTAAAAACAATGGCGCATACATAGTGGAATAAAAGTATATTTTTAGTATTAAAACAATTTCTTTTATTTCTCTTAAAAATCGCTACGAACTTTCCGAACAACCCAAATATTATTCGATAGAAGACTGCTTCATTTTAATCATAAGCTTTATTAAATTATCAAGTTTAAGTTTATATTTCAAGAACAATTTATCTAAGTGAAAAGAAAACGAACTCTCTGGAGTAAAATAGATACCCAAGTATTTGTAAGACGACAAACATCCAACTCAGAATTACTTAAATAAAATTTATCACCTTTTCCCAACCTCCCCCCTCTCCGAAAAACCATTACTTTAGATTTAGCTTCATTAATATGAAATTTATTAATCCTACAATAATCCTGTAAAAGGTTAAGCTTCTTCTGAAGGGCAATAGGAGAATACGTAAATATTGCTATATCGTCGGCAAACAAAAGATAGTTGGCTCTACCTCAGATGATATAGATATACCCAGCATCATAACTGTGAAAAAAATCCGGAAGATCGTTGACAAATAAATTAAACAAAATTGTACTAAGTGGTTCGTCCTGTGAAAGACGTTAATTAGCAATTACTGATTTTCAGATACAACGATTAACTTCAATTTGAAAGACTGTACCAGAAAACAATTGTCTTATAGGATTAATAAAGAACAAGAAATACCTTTTAAAAGAAGAAATCATTTTTGAAACTTTATTAAGAGCTTTCACCTAAATAGAGTCACCATTGAGTTTTTGACAGATGATAAAATTTCAGATGCCAAGGATCGAACCTCTGATGAATCACCGTTTAATCCGGCGATAACAATATTATTTCGCTGACGCTCGTTAAACGACGAGTCCGGGGGCCTTTTTATACTCTCTTTGAGTGGTAAAGGGCCTTAAACCACAAAAAAACGACGAGTCCAAGAGATATAAAAAATAAGAAGACTGGGCAGTAAAAAATATTTTATACGGTGTGTTTGACGAATTCCGCACAGCTCTGATAGAAAGTATCAAAGATCAATAAAAAGAACGATATTCTCATAAGGTTTTTTAAGACAATGCAAAAATTGTCAGCGTACAAAAAGGCGCTATCAAATTTGGCAGGTTATACATAAAAGTACTTTTTGTTTCATTTTCTACTTTCGAAATCTTGCCACTTTTGTCGAATGCTGACGCCTTCTTGGAAAATCCGTACGTAACACGAGACTATGGGAATTCCACGTACTACAGTATATATTATTAAATACTATTTATACATTGCTAATTTCAAGTACTTTTATCATTGATATTCAACCCAATACTATGAAAATTCCAAAATGTTCATGTACTTCTTAAATATTAATTTTTTTTCTTCATTTGTCGATGTCAATTAATTAAATTAATTCGATCAGGCTTCGCCTTTAAAATGTTTATTCTTCGTGAAAGTAAAATAAAAATATTTCAAATTAAATGATTTATAAGAAACTAAACTTTCGTTGTTGCTTTTTGTATTAAACTAAATTACACGAACAATTATTTATTGTGACATGGACACAACGCCAGATACAATTTTTAATCATATTTACTTAATTTAAAATATCAATATATGCTTTTCACTTAGTGTCTTCCCTCTGTAGATTATACTTTTCCTGTTAGATCTCTATTTCCGATTGCTAGCGATCATCTATCTAACTCCTTTCGAAGAAAAATTTTTGAATTGTAATAACTTGACTTCCAATTTGCATCGGGGCACAGTTAATACAGTTAATTGGTTAACAGTTATTACAGTTCTCGAGATTAAGGAAGAAAAGACAGCCAGACGGACAGACGACAGTGAATATTTATAGGTCTACAATTTTTTCAAATTGCAGCCTAATAAGTAGATGATTGAAAAGTAATTATAAAGTAACAGATATATGATATTCAAAAATTACATGCAAATATTTTATTTGATACTTTGATACAGAAAGAATTAACAGATTATTAGTTATCAGAGTATTCAGTAATAAGTATGTTCACTTCTTTCCACTTGATTTAAGCATTTCTGAAAGATACGAGACAAAATTTGTATCAGTAACAACAAATTTATAATTAAAATTATAATTATATCAGAATAATTAAACTTAAAAGAATTAAACGAAACGTCAAGTATACCTGATATATTCCGAGAAAATTTGGATTGGCTTTGTTTTCTGCCATAAATGCGGGAGTTATGCATCTCTGATATTCTGCGTAATCCTGTATGTAATATAAATATTAAACATCGCAAATCGATTTATATCCATCTTTATAGTATTAAACACAATACCTTTTCGGTTCTGGTGTTACAAATAAACTTCTTCAATTCGTCCAGTGTGTCGTAATACCTGACTTGTCTCACGCAGTTACGAAATAAATCGACGATCTGAACAATCGTTTAAATATTTACTCAAATGCATTACTTTTACTTAAATTGAAATTTGAAAACAATAAAGACGATCTTACGATTTCTATTCCATTTTCTTTCACGCAATAGTTGACTGCTCGACGGTCATTTATTCCTGTAATTATGTAGAATTTATATTGAAATTGTATAAATAAATAAATACGAATATATCTTTAAATAAAATGCTTACGGCAATATTGTGTAGTTAATTCGGCTATTTCTGCCGGAGTCCACGATTCGATGCAAGATATAACAAGGAAAACAACAACTACAGCAAGTACAGTCTTCATGGTAACTGCTAGAAGTGCACTATATTGTAATGTAACCGAAATGCATTCTGTATTTATATTCACTTTCGCCGAGTAATTATGCACAGTTTAATAGTCGGACTAATTTGACACAAGAGATTTATGATTTCTTTGACCTGCATTTAATTTTTCGCAATTCTTTGCACGAATATGGTAAACCAATCGGCATTTTCGTGATACCTTTGCAAAAACGTAACAACTCTTGAGGGAACTGTATCCAAGCAACAAATGACTTTGTAACAATTGATAAATGAAGCATATAAAGTGACTTTATTAAATTTCTCAACGTATAATTACGAAACGAATTAATCAATTGAAACTTTTGAGTATTGATATGCCACGTGCTAACAAGTAAATAAATGAGCAATTTATTATGTAGAATTTGAATGTGTAATATTTTGAAATGAAATATTTTGAGAAATAATCAATTATCAATAAAATATCAAATATTTTATTGGTAATTTATAGCCGTTGTTTTGTGGATTTTATGAATTCTATCACTGTATGAAATTTTGTAAAATGTGAACATTTAAAGTAATTTTAATACTCCATATATATTTGCATATTTTTAATAACTTTATCTTTAACAATGTCATTATTATCGACAAGCATGTTTAATCATCATTCATAGGATATTAATTTTACGTAATAATTATTATGGCATGTAATTTATCCACATTTTTCAATTCGTAATTTACGATTGTAAATGCAAACTATGTCAATAAATAAGTCAGTTAACTATGCACATAAATTAGTTTATAATTTGTTTCAACTAATTCATATATTTTTTCCTCAATTTATATCCAAATATTATTAATATTTGAATCAAAGGAATTCATTCTGAAGCAAGCAATTTGTTGTGGCTCATAATGCCGGGCTGTAATTCTTAATCATAATTTTAAATTATTTTATTTAAATTATATGCTCTCCACCTCAAATTAGTATTGGCTTGCCCCTGTACATCATACTTTTCCTGTTAGCAATATAGCCATACCGGTCATCTATCTAACTCCTTTCTGGGGAAAAATCTGGAATTGAAATAGCTTGAATTCCGGTTTGATGGAAGGTTCATATTTAGTTAATCGGGGCCTACTACCTTCACGGTTTCCATATTTCGTGTCCGCTTTCATCAATATAACTCCTTTCTCGAGATTAAAAGAGGACAGTCATCCGGACAGACGACAGTGGGAATTTATGCCTACATTTTTTTTCAAATTGCAGCCCAATTAAGATTTGCATTTAATATTGATTAATAATGGAAAAAGAAATCAAAGTAGTCCTGTTTATTTTATATATAAAACTGAATAAAAAATCTAATATCTATAATAACAAAAGAAAGACAAACAATATTTTGATTTGTTAAGCTTCTTTTCGAGAATAATTCAATGAATTGTGCTATGTTAACTTCAAAACTATTGAGTAACAAATAGAGAACAAATTAAATAACATTCATAAAAGTGTAAAGCAGTAAATATTGATAGTATACTCATAAGTCGCCATGTTTGAAGAGTGCTAAAAAGTTATACTATTTAATCACTAATTACAAATTTCATATAATAATACTAAGTCTTTTAGAGATAGATGAAAGCCGAGACCAGATATAGAAAGATTAGGGACATGAGGCCCGATTAACTATATATGAAATTCTGGTTTGTTCCGGAAGTCACATTATTTCACTTCAAAAAAGTTTTTCCCGAAAGGAGTTAGATGACCGGCACTATTCTATTGCTATTAGGAAAACTGTGATGTACAGGGAAAGCCAATGCTAATTTGAGATGGAGAGCAGACATTTTAAATTAAATAAATTTTAAAAATATTTAAAATTGCATCCCGGCATGGTCACGTCACAATAAATAATTGCTCGTTTCTTTTGTTCTTAGGGAGAAGAACAAAACTGCTATGTAAAACTTATAACACACGAACATTATTGTGATAAATAATATAAGCTTTATTTTGTACAACGGAAGTACATTTCGGATAATTTGCCTCTCTTCACCTCATATTGTACAGTTTCATAAAATCGAAATAATAGTAGTGACTGTTGGAGTACAAGGGTTTTTTGAAGTTTAAATAAAGTGGCTTCTTAATGTACACGAAGTAAGCTATTTGTTTACTGAGAATTTGTATTAAAATATGCGTTTTTTAATTTTAAATTATAATGATTTTAAATTAAAAGATATGTTTCGCATCTCTCGGATTGTAGCACCAATTAACAGATGAAGGAAAATATAAAAAGTACATTTTAAACTAGGACACATTTATCGCAGACAATATAGTTATTAACTTCCGCGAAAATTGCAAAATTAAACGACAAATTGCAAGAAATTGAAGACAGGTGGCAAGTATTAGAGAAGGCGATGGAGCTAGAAAACAGAATGCTGCAAGAATTACAGGAACTATATTTATCTAGTGAAAGAATATAGTAACTTGCTTGTTAATGAAACGTCCTTAACAATTAGTTTTGTCTCTCATAACATTTATAAATATATACAACGCTTCGTATGTCGATATAATGACATCGCTTTGCAATTAAGTAGGCAAGGAGAGTTGCCAAATACTACCGATTAAGATTTTTTATCGTCTATTTTCATTTTACTGATACTAATTAATACGCAAGTTGAGTTTGAAAATTGCAGCTTGATGTTTAAGATATCTATTTCTACATATTTAATCTTTACCGAGAAATTGTTATAAACCTTTTTATAATATGATATAAATGATACGATTTTAGCAACCGGAATTTAGAAGGATTGCGAATGAAGATAATAGGAAAAACGGTGTAGAAAATGTATGTAGTAATACATATTTTATCTATAAACAAACAGAAAAAAAACTCAAAATATACGAGTAACGAGCAATTATTTTATTGTGACGTCATCGCAATGCCGGGCTGTGATTTTTAATCACATTTTAAATTTATTTAATTTAAAATATATGCTCTCCACCTGGAATTTGTAATGTCTTGTCTCTGTATGTACCGTACATCATACTTTTCTACTAGAAATAGAGTCATGCCGGTCATCTATTTAACTCTTTTCGGATGAATTTTTTGAATTGAATTGACTTTCGACGTAAACCGGAAATTGGGATTTAGTTAATCCGGGCCTCCTGCTCATAATCTTTCCATGTTTGCTCTCGACATTTTTTTCCCTAACTCCCTTCTCGAGATCAAGGAAGAACAGACGGACGGACGGACGGACGGATGATAGTGAGAATTGATTGGTCCACAATCTTTTTCAAATTTCAGCCCAATTATTAACGCGTTTTTGTTTATGTTAACGTAATTAATCGATTAGAAACGGAAAACTTAAACGTATTATTTAGCAAAAATTAAAACAATGTTATCGGTAAAATTTTTAACAAGATTGTAGATTCTAAAAATAAAATGATTTCTATGTTAAAACAAGTAAATAATAAGTTATAATAAGTAAATAGGTCTATTTTATATAACCTAGAATGTCATTTAAAAACACATTTACAGAAAGGAGATAGATCTGCCTACATTATACAGAATACAGATGAATTAATCAATGGTTTATTAAAAGGTAACATTAAACAATCTTTTCGCATTATGAGCCTGGATGTTAAATCAATGTGCCCCTCTATTTCTTTAGAAATGATTAAAGAAACTATTAGTAATTATAAAATTCCTGAATACATGTTGAATCTCAGAGAATTTGTTTTTAAAAACAATTACTTTAAAATTTCTACAGGCTACTATTGACAGAGAAAAGGAATCGCTATGGGATTGATAGTTGGACTAAAATTGGCTGATATGTGTATGATAAAAATAGATGAAAAGATATCACATGTTCAGGTTATTCAATATTACGCAAGGTATGTTGAGGATATACTAATAATTTACGATTCACAAACAGTAACATTTAAAGGAATTGAGGAATATGCAAATAAGCTGGATAAGAATTTAAAATTTTCAAGTGAAGAAGAACTAAATCAAGAAATGAATTTTTTGGGCATTACTATTAAAAGAGAAGATACGAAAATACTTTTTCGTAAGTATGAAAAACTATGCAATACAAGAAAAACTATAATTATTATTCATATTGTCCTATAGAAACAAAGAAGAATGTATTTCCTATGGAATTAAAAAAGATACTAAACAGGACGACACTATATGAAGAAATAGAAACTGAGACGAGACAACTATTCAAAACATATTTATTAAATAATTACTGTATGCTGTACAACTGTTATATACAAAATAGATATAAAGTTAAGAATAAAACAGTAGATAATTTATATATTAAGTTTCCTTATATAAATAATTTATTTGAAAAATATAAACAAGTTCTTAAAAAACTTTCTATGGTCATAGTGGCAAAGCATAAAAATAAGATGACGAATATAATTAATGTTATAAATAATGAAGATCAAAATATACAGAAAAAAACAACTAGAAATTGCAGGAGTTATTTATAGACTACGTGAACATGTCTTAGACCAAAGTATTATATTGGAGAAACAGGAAGGAAATTGAAAATACGTTTAAAAGAACATGAAACAATCATTAGGTTAAAAAGCCAAGAATCACCGTGGTATTTACATTGTAGTAGATTTAATTGTAAAATAGACAGAAATAATGTTAAAATACAGTATTATATAAAGTTAAACATTGTATTAAAAGAAGAATTATTGAACATTTTTGTATCATATCATATGCAAATGTGATAAATCTGAATACCGGAATGAATGTAAATGCATGCTGGGAAGAGATCACCCGGCATAAAAAGAACAGCAACCGGCAGTTAATTGTATCTACTGATGAGGCCTGACTGCAAGGCGATTTGGACGTTTTGAAATTGTGGAGAATGGAATTTGTTAAAAATAAAAGTTTAGTATTTGTTCGTTACTTCGTTTGTCTGTCTCATTAAGTCTCTCGAAGTCGGATGTAAAGAATACTCTTTACATCCGACCGAGTATATTTACTTGTTTTATCCTAGAAATAATTTTATTTTTAGAATCTACAATCTTGTATTATTTAGCCACTTATTTGTTGATTTTATAAGTGAGTACTGAGGCAATGAAAGATCTTGTCTTTTAGTACTCTTTCACAACTTTTATGAATGAATAATGCATATTTTATGCACTGGATATTGCAGAATAAGCAAACCAGTCTTCCCGGCTACTAGAAACAATGCTATCTTGTTATTTGTTTTAAAACTGATTTCAATTATTTATATAGTCATAAAATGAAACATTATCACTGACATGCAGATTCTAAAGAGAATAAATGTGTCACATAAATTATATATGAGTTAGGTTAGATGCGTGATAACGAATGCCTTAAGGGGCTGTTTATAAATGACGTCCACACCAGAAGGGAAGGAAGGGCTTACGACAAGTGGAATAAGAGAGAAAGAAGGAATTGAGGTTTAGAGGTCCGTTTATTTCATTAAGTTTTATACAGTTTATGCATTTATTACAATAAATTTGAAATAAATATGTTTTTTTGTATACTTATGGTATCTATAATTCGTGAAGTGGTAAAGGTTTTAAGGAGGATCGAGTTTTGTTGGACGTCCGAAGAGGGGAGGGGGTTGGACATAGAGTGACAAGGGGAGAGGAGGTTAAAATACGTAATTTATGGATAAACCGTAAGCTTGCATTCTCAAATCTTACCTTACGATTTAAGAAACTTCCTGGTTGTACGACTTAGGAAACATGATAACGTTTTCGTTGCTCATTAAATTTTTACTTTTCCGGCTGATATATATAATAGAGAAAAGGTATAGCGATCGATCAAAAAAATGACACCAAGATTTTTTAGATTTTTGTACTCGGGAAACCTTGAAACATCGAGAATGCAAAACATATTCGGAGATAATTTCTGTATGTATGGATGTTATTGTATGTGGGGGGCACGATTTTGTTCCCCTTTTTTCAAGCTTAATAACTTTTGTGCTTTTTGTCAAAAATTTCTGAAATTTTGCACGGAGGTTTGTTTATTAGAAGATTGATGCTATTAAATTTTGGTGATTAAAGGTGGAAGGTGGAGAGATAAAGAGGGTCATGTCATATCTCCAGTAGTTTCGGACTTAATTACGATTTTACTGATTATTAGCATTTATAATATTTTATAAAACCACCCCTATCCTCAAAATTAAGCTTTCTGCCATTTTTTGAATTATGCCAGTGTCGTTCCTTTTACAATATACAACACACTTCTTCGTTCTCAGTGTTTCGTTTTTTGAGAAAATAATTTTAGTAAAATAAATATAGTATACGCAGTAACTCAGATTTATTTTTAAATGTAAATAACTTATAGTTTAAATTTTATGAAATAGGAAGTGCAATGTCTTGCTCTTTATTTTAAAATCATTTAAATATTTATTTTTAGATTGTAGAAAAACTGTCTTTGTTGGGCTGCAATTTGATAAAAATGTACACCTATAAATTTCCACTGTCGTCCATTCGTCTATCTGTCCAGCCTAAATTTCGTAAACGAGGTTAAGTAGATGAAATTCAAAACCAGTTGTGAAAATCGTATATGCAGGAGGTCCCAATTAACTATGTAAAACTTCCGGTTTGTACCGAAATTCACATATTTCAATTCAAAATTTTCCCCTGAAAGACGTTAAATAGATAACCGGCACGACTCTATTGCTGTTGATCTAATGCTAACAGGAAAAAGTATGATGTACAGGGGCTTACTAACAGGAAAGGTATGGCGTACAGGGGGCAAGACACTACTAATTCGAGGTGGAGACTGGAGAGCATATATTTTAAATTAAATAAATTTTTAAAAAATGATTAAAAATTGCAGCCTGGCATTATGACCATGCCACAATAAATAATTGCTCGTTAAAATTATTTTCTTTTGTTTGATCTGCTGTTTTATATTTACATTACATACACATACGAGATAATTTAATAATTTTGTTCACAGAGGAAATCTAAATACAATTCGATCATGTATATTTTCAGTCAACTAACACACACGACGGAAGAGATTTGTATCACGTGACAAAGACTGATTCGATCTTACAGATCAGTCTATCTGAAAAGAGAAGTACCGTATATGAAGCTTCAGGTAATGCTGCGAGTTAAAAATATTTCATAATTCAATGTGCTGAATTTTCAAAGATGGCGCCATCAAAATTTTAAATGCTGCCGGGAAAGTTAAGCAACTCGTTGTTGGATTTTTGTTTCTTGTAATCTCAAATTTTATGCTTAAATGTCAGAAATTTTAAATCGATCATAACAGTTTTAATTTTTTAATACATATTCTATACATACTGTATTACGTTCTATTTTATCAAGGAATACGAAACTACTTTCCGTACTTAGACTAATGAGCATCGTCTCCATTCCTATTCTCGGAGAGACTCTAGTTATTTAAAATGGTCTAAATATTATATTTGAACGTTTTTATGTACTTTTACGAACAAATGTAGGGCCAAGTCCCACACCATTTGGCCTTCACCATTGTGAGCCTAGCAGAAATCACGATTGGTACGATTAAAATGGCCTTCTTAGTGCTTACAGAGTATAAAGAGTAAGAAACGAGGGAAAATATTAAACGTTTAAAAAACAATTAACAAAATATTGAAATAGTTTATTTTAATAGTTTAACATACATTTCGAGTTACACAATTAAAAGAAAATTATATAAATATTTATTCGTGTCCTGAAACTTCGTCTAAACATTTCTGAAATTATAAAAATATATTCATTTAATAAAATTTAAATTTGTATACATTTGTTAATTGAAGGGTCAAAAGTCAAAAGGGTGAAAACTAAAGTAATTGTCGTGAAACGATGCATAAACTAATCCTAAAGTGTCTATGGGCCAATAAGTGAATATTACTTATAACCTTTTGACTTTCAATTCTTCAAGTATTTAACTAAAACTAAACGTCATCTCATTGAATACCTGAGTGATTTCCAAGAGATTTGGATTAACTTTGCTTTCTGCATTCGCTGCAGGGGCAAAGCATTGTAAATACTTTGCATATTCCTATATACATATAAACAAAAACAATTATTAATAATTCAAACCAATTAATATCCATTCCTGTAATAAATAAATTACCGCATCGGTTCTTGTGTTGCAAATAAATTTCTTTATTTCGTCCAAAGTTTCGTAATATTTTACTTGTCTGGCACAATTACTGTAAAAATCGGCAATCTAAAAACAGTGTATATATACAAGATTAATTACGATTATTAATTTTAATTTAGAAAGAAGAAAATGCATTTTACAATTTCCACTCCATTCTCTCTCAAGCAATAGTTGAATGCTTGGCGATTTTTCATTCCTTTAATATTAAAAATAAATTAACATTTGCGTATATATATATACTTACAATTATCCAAAGTTTATATTATACTCACCACAATATTGTCTAGTTAAATCATCAACGGTTATTTGACGTTTTTTGTTGTAATTCTCGTATCCAGAGACGGAAGCGAGAGCGACAGAGAGGACAACTAATGCAAGAATTGTTTTCATTGTTTCCTATTGGCAGTTTGATATTACTTACTTCAACAGGAATACATGGCATTTTTATAGCCAGTTTCGAACAATTTACAGAATTACCTCAAATTTAGATATAAATCTTTGTTTTAAATGACACTATTCTCTATTTTCCTCGAAATAATTTTAAACATACTTCATACTTTACAGATAAGGCGAAGTATTTTTATATTATCATAATTAGGACTACAAAATCTACTATAAACGTTTTAGGTGATAAATTGCTTTGTCATAATAAGTAATTGAAGTCTGTATAATAACTCATATCAACGTTTAAATTGTTATCAGTTTTAATAGTCTGCTAAATATCAAATTAACGAGTTGATTGCTACATTAATTATTATAGTAATGCGGTACACGTTTAATGAACAACGTCCTGACAAGCGTTGATTATTGATGGAAATTAAATTGTTTATTTAATAAATTTCTAATAATAGAGATGATTATTAAATATAAAAAATACACAACTTATTTAAAGTATTATATTATCATAATTCAAGAATTTCGTACATTGTATATATCTTTAAACACTACTGAGATTATATTGTATCCTATTGTCTTAGGTCTTGTAAATTTCTAGTCATAATTAACAGAGGTGATGGGCCTTCTTTGAATTAATGCGAGATTTAGCGTTATTATATAGCTAGAAAAGACAGTAAATACAGTTTACAGTGTAGGTAGGATATCTTCTGGAAGATTGTTTTCATATTTATATTTTAAACTTATAATATTAACAAAAAATATCTTTAAATGACATTATTAAGGAAAAGAATTATTTATTGAAAAAATTAACCGGCAGGAACTCGAGGTGTTAAGTAGTAGCCTGTAACAAAGTAATTTTAGTTTCGAATCGAGAGAAAATTAATATTAAAAAACAGCAGCCGAAATATACGATTTCCAACGTCATGTAATAGTTTTTAGTTAAATTGTGTATAAATATTTTCGAGGAAACGTTTAAGTATATTCATTATGTATAATTACATATAATTTGACTGGAAATAACATTTACACATTTCTAAGAAATCAGGGTCATATAATAAATACGATATGACCCTGACCAGGATATTGATAGAAGAGAACCTAATTAAAGAATTAATTACTAAATAGCCTTTTATAATAAAAAAATTAATTATTGATTTAATAGAAACTAAATTTATAAATCAGAATTTTATAATATCCAAATTTTTGGCAAAAGCTACAAATCAATGCTACAAATGCTAACGGAAAAGTATGATGTGCAGGGGTAAGACACTACTAATTTGAGGTGGAGAGCATATATTTTAAACTAAATAAATTAAAAAGATGATTAATAATTGCAGCCCGGCATTGTGACCATGTTACAAGAAATATTTGCTCATTTATGGCTTAATCTTTTATCAATTATATATTTTTACGGTTGAATGTATCTTAAAATTCTTCGAAGTAAATTATACAATTATTACTAAACGCACGCCTTTCACAATGTAAACTGTATAACTATAAATATGCAGAAAATTCGAATAAAAATATACTTTAATCGAGTTGAAGAAACAATCAACAACACAATGAAGATCGCATTAGCTATAGTTGCTTTTGGCATTGCTACTTCTTTCTCCGAGTGCCGTTCCACTTATCCTGTTACTGTAGAAGATTTGGATAGACAGTATTGTGGTAAGTACTGTATTTATTGTCTATAAAATATAAAATATCGATAAAATTGTTATATCAGACGAGCGTTTACCGATAGACAATAAAATAAGCATATTTTTTGTTGGTTAGAACTACATCATCCTGAACGTTTTCGATACTGCATGTTGGAAAATGATGCCGAAATAGTAATATTATTTATTTATTATTATTTTAAACTAATATTAAATTTTTATAAATTTGTGTTTCATTTTAAATTAATTAAATAGTCTGTAAAATTGCATCGTAACTGCGCCTTACAAGTGAAATATTATCAAACTTTGGGAGAAATAGCTAATTTTATTTGCAAAACAAGAACTGACGAGGTATTATAATTTAATAATTAAGTTAGTTTATTTCTTTTCATCTAATCTAATTTAAAATTATGCTACTTTGAAGGAATATGCAAAATATTTAAGATGCTTCGTTCCCGCTTTGGAAGTAGAATTTCATGCTAATCCAAAATTCATTGATATTGTTCAGGTAGGGAAGAATTTTTAGAAGTGTTAACGAAAATATAAATAAAAATGAATTTATTTATATTAAAATTAAACAATTTTTATTAAACTTTTTGATTTTATTATTTAACATTAATAGAAAGGAATATAAATAAATATTTTAAAAATATTTTCCAGAAATGCTTGAAGAGTGCTGCAAGTGAATAAACGACAATGTGTTTAATATATCAAACAGCTTTCTAAGATATTAAGAAATATGTTTATATTAAGATATTGTTTCAATAAAGTTTATTAGTAATAATCCACAATGTGTCATTGAAATTTGAAATCAAGCAATATTGCCTCATTGAATCCGAGAAATCAACTGTATCAATCAGTATTCTAAATTATATAATAATATCCTTTAAAACTATGAAAAGAAACGAGAAATTTACTGAATTTTCAAATATTTAATATTTAAATTTATTATTTTTATTAAATGTGTTTAAAATTACAGAAAAGTAGTCAACGTGTTTTTAACTCAAAAAGAATGATAAATTTTGTGTAAAAACCACTGCAAGACTGCAAAATTTCGACAAAAAGGGCAGGAGTTATTAAGCTTCAAACAGGGTGAACAAAATCGTGTCCCCCCACACACTAACATCCATACATACAGAAAAATTCTCCGAATTATTATTAATAATTTTTTTCATTTCTCGACGTTTCAAGGTGCTTTGAGTCCAAAAATGTAAAAATCTTTCAGGGTCACTTTTTGATCGATCGCCATACTTTTCCTCCGTTGTATATTGTTATATATAACACCCGTAAAGTAATAATGAATATACCTTCGTCTCAACCATATATAAAGAAATCCACAAGAATCAAAAAAAAAAAAAAAAAATGAATCGTTGAATTTTGATTGAACGGAAATTCATTCATTCTTCATTGGAAATGTATACATTTACCTTAACTGCAGATTCTTATTGATGTAATTTTAGCAATTTCTCGAATTGCACATATTAAAGGATTGTAAGAAACTCATAGAAATTAGAGAATCATTTAAAATACCACACATAATTTAGCAAAGTTTAATGCAGGATTTTAGAGCAAACCTGTACAAGCTATCAAAGATGGAACTATATAAAGTTATTAAAGGAATATTATAATTGAGAAATTACCTATAAATTATTAAGGATTTGTTAATAAATTTAAGGAATTAATTTAAAATGTTGGAATTAACGGACTAGTGTTTATATAATAAATTATTTAGATTAGGAATATTCAAGAAACCGTAAGCTTAAGTTTAAAATGTTTTAAATTCTTCTATGTCTCGGGACATGCAGGTGTGATGGGTAATGAGATGGCAGACGCTGAGGCAAAAGATGCTTATAAAGATGAAAACTTACCTCTGACTTTACAGCCTTATTCTAGAAATGTCCTGACAAGGATAATTTATGACCATCTTGTCTTTGCCTGGAACCAGTCATGGACTTCTTCAACCAAAAGAAATGTCGCCAAGATGTTCTACCCATCAGTTTATGATTTTCTCCGGAATCCAATTAAGAATTTTTCCTATTCCTTTTCTCAGATACTAACTAGACATGATAATTTTAATTGCTATCTAGTTGGCGCGTAATTTGGCCAGCAGTGCCTTCTGCTCATGCGCAACGAGTAAAGCTGAAACTGTAAAATACGTAATTTACGAATGTCGTATCTATGAAGTTGAACTCTTCAGGCTAATGCTGGAAGTCCTGTCCTTAGGATATAGTTGGCCCTGTCCAGCCCATATTCTTTTGTCCAAGGAACTGTGTGCTTATTTTTCTAGTTTGATTAAGGATATTTTTATGAAAAAAAAAGGTTAACTGCTTCCTCAAAATCCAGTGTTAGCTAACCATGCTTGATAATGCATGCGCACTGTTCATTTTCTTACCTACCTCTTGTCGTTTTATGTATGTAATTATTGATTTAGTGTAATACTCACTTCGGAGTGGTGTACTCAAATAAAAAAATAATAATAATAAATTATTTACTTCAATACTTGTCTTTCCCCTAGGCAATAGGTATTTTCCTCTTTACTAATAAAGATTATTATTGTTATCATCGAAATGTTTTAAGTAAAAATGGATCAGCTTAAGTAGTACTTTTTACATCTTTCAATAAAGTTAGTCTACAAATTCGAAAATACTTTTAAAACTTTCTTCCTTTTATAATCCTTAAAAAAATTTACAAGACAATTTAATCAGTTCTTCTGCGTAATTTTAAGCTTGAGAAAGTTTCAATGGAAATTATTTATCATATAAAAATGGATCTTAAATGTAACGACATTTGACGTACTTAAATTTATCAATTAAATATATTAATTCTTTATCATCAACCCAAACGATAAATACAAAAATTGCCAATTAAAAATCTTTATTTAAATTTTAATCGGTTATTGCAAATTATTCGAAAGTTGTAGGTCTTTATTAGTATTTTGAAACCTCCTTTAAGCATTTCTGAAAATATAAAAGTTGGTTATAAATAAATATATCAATAAAAATACTTTTAAGTAAGCTTAACGATTAAAAGTAATTATAATTAAATATTTATAATTATTATTAATGCCTAATGTAGATTAACATTCAGATAGATGGTCGGATGGCCAAGGCGATTAAGGTGCAACCCCAAGAATTTTTGAGAATGATGTCCTCTTTACTCACCATTAGCCCACTCCATTGTGGGCCTGGTCAACCCACTGGCCCGATTTTAAACAGACCCTCTTGGTGCCACAGAGCGAAAGAGGGCCTCAGATATTTAAATTAAACTGAATAACTTATGAAATGTGTCCATACCCGATAGATATCTAGAAGATTTGGATTAGCTATATTTTCCACATAGATTGCTGGATAGAAGCAATGAAAATATTTTGTAAGTTCCTGTAAGACAATAATAATAAAGCAATGAATAAATGTTAGAATATTAATTTTTTTGTTAATTAATGAATGAATTACCTCTTCTGTACTACCATTGCAGATAAAAATTTTTAATTCATCCATAGTTTTATAATACTTGACTTGCATGATACAATTGCGATGCAAATCGTTAATCTATTCGATTATTTAATGGTCAACATAAATGATAGAAAATCAACTATTCAATTAAAATGATAAAATGGTAAAACTCTTACAATATTCACTTTGTTTTCTCGCAAACAATAATTGAATGCTTGACGATTACGAATATCTATAAAATTTATGTTTAAATTTAATAATAATAGATTAAAATTAATTTCGATAAAAATTACTTACTGCAGAATTGTTTAAATAAATTATTAGCATCGATGTTGTTACACGAATGGATGGAAGCTACAGCAAAGAAGACTATAACCAAAGCTAGAAGTGTCTTCATTGTTTCCAATACAGCAATTCTTATCTATTAAACAGAAATCTACCAGTATTTATACCCAGTTCCAATAATTATTTATGGCACATTCGAAATGATTTATGTAAACGAAATTCATTTATAAACTCCTTCAACCGCGTCTAACAAAATATTTACTTCTAATATCACATTTTAATTAAATACAAACATTAAGTTAAACTCTTCATTTACAGCGTCACAGCTAAGAAACAAATTGCTTAGTCAAGATAAAGTGCTAAAAATACTTTATATATATTAAGAATTGTGCTGTTAAATTGAAAAATAATGAAAATTAATAATTTTAGATTAGTGCTCTTGAGCGCACATTCGATTCATTGTAAATTATGGAAATTTCAAACTAATGTAAGGTGACAGGTAAATACAGGTGAATACAGTGACCATTTGTGCTGCTGCCTTCAACGGTCAGATTAGCAGGTTTCACTGTGTAATAAATACTATGAATATTTCGATCAATGTCTGTTACGAAAAGTAACATTTCGGTGTTTTTATTAAAATTCCAGCTATCGTACACTTCCTCACAAAGCATCTAAAAATGACTAACTTAATGAACGAATACAACAGGCATTTTTCAGCATAGTTATACAATTCACTAACAACAATTTCGTAATGGGTGACTGATTGATTTATCATCGCCCAGAGCAAACCGCTGAACATAAGGAGGTGAAATTTGGTACACAGTTAGGATACGTCATGAAAACGCACACCAAGAAAGGATTTTTGGAAATTCCCCCGCAGGGGGGAGAGGAAGAGCATTAAGGCTTAACATGAAGAACGGCTTCTACTGTACTATTTCAGATGCGATCTTTTGTTTTCAACTACATTTAGTCTTCATTGAGTACTTAGGTGTATTAAATTGACAACATTTCAGACATTGTAAAATATTTTTATATATTTCGATTTTTCAACCAAATGTTCGAACAGTTTTAAATTCGAATTTGTTATTGCATATTGGTTCATTATAGAACGATTGTAAACGTTCCAGAAAATTGATCAAATCGAAAACAGTTCAAATACATCAACTGCTGTAAATGAATCGAATGTCGAGAATCAAATAATTCGTTTGATTCTCAGCAGTAGGTGTTTTATAACAATTACTATGGTTGTTGAAATATTGAATATAAATGGTGTTTGCTTGCAAAATTGGTGTGGGCAAAGTCGCAGGTAACAGCTAGTAGTTATATATGTTACAGTCAAAACCCGTTTTTAGTTAGAACGCGTTTTAACTAGTTGAAACTAGTTTATACTGGATGTCCTTGTTAAAACCCGTTTTGTCTAGTTAAAACTAGTTTTAACTCAAATTCATTTTTGACTAGCAGTAAATTCTAGTTTTAACTAGGCAAAACGGGTTTTGTCTAGTTAATTTATTGCTGTACATGTTTTGATTTTAGATAAAACTAGTTTTAACTTTTAACATTAGTTAAAACTAATTTTAGCTACATAAATATGTTTGGGAGAAATAAATAGTTATGTATAGTGATTCGGGAGGAAGATGCCTAACATTTTGCTTATGAAGGAAATTGTAGCGATAATTTGGAGGCCTCTAACGAAAATATCATATTCTTGAGCATGTTTTTCAAATAAAACTTTGAAGTACAGTATATGAAAAATAATTGTATATTGTGTTTGCAATGACGACTTTTTTACTGTCTGGCATTTTAGGCATCTCACCCTAAGTATCTGGGTGAGATGCCAAATGCCATTAGGGTAAGATAACAAATATAATTGCATAAAATTAATTTTCGAATATCTTAACCAAATTTAATTTATTGCATATGTAGTACAAAGTACTTCATAGTAAGTATAACAGCGCAGTATAAGTATTGTTAAGTTTCCGCCCGTTCTAACGTGCTCTATAGCTAGCTGAAAGCTTTTTTCAGTCCAATAACCTTTTTGAGAAGTCCTTATATAATTTCTATGCATATCCTGCAATAAAACGAGAAAACAAAAATTTATTAAAAATAGGCATATTGAAATTCAATTAACAAAAAATAGGCATGTTACCCCAAGAAAAATGTGGCATCTTTTCCATTTGTCAGGGTAAGGTGCCTAATGGAGTCACGTGTTCTATCATGTCCGATCGAGATCGGCGGTAGCTCACAATGGAAACTTTAGAACCTTAACTCACACATTAATTATTTTTAGCATTTTTTAATAAATTTTATTTTAACTTTTAGTTTTAAAATGATTCTAGAAACATTTCACACAAAAACTTCGTTCTTGCATTTATTCTTCTCAGATGTAGAAAATGAGGTAACGGTAGCCAACTACAGCTTTCCGCACTCAATATTGGCCCAACGATTCAACATACAAACACATGACAATATCTGACGTTACCGTTTGAAAATATCAAAAAGTAGGCATCTTCCCCCGCTTACCATCTTACCCCGAATCACTCTATATGTTACAGTCAAAACCAGTTTTTAGTTAGGATGCGTTTTAACTAGTTTGTACTGGATGTCTTTGTTAAAACCCGTTTTGCCTAGTTAAAACTAGAATTTACTGCTAGTCAAAAATGAATTTGAGTTAAAACTAGTTTTAACTAGACAAAACGGGTTTTAACAAGGACATCCAGTATAAACTAGTTTCAACTAGTTAAAACGCGTTCTAACTAAAAACGGGTTTTGACTGTAACATAAATAACAGTTAACTGAACATATATGTCTATTTTTCGGATGAGGTTTTATATAAATCACAACTACATCACTATTATTTAACCGATAATGTAATCACGGATGCAGCCACGGCATTTATTTCGGTTTAAAAATATTCATAGAAATTAAATGAAAAACTTTATCCTGATTTTTATTAATTTATTATTTATTCGGTCTCTACATTGAACGATAATTCAGAGAAAATAATAAATAAATAAATTGATTTCAATTGTCTGTAATCTTTCATTTTGTTTATTTTTACATTTCAGTCCACCGCTCTGGGAGATCCGAGATCGAGTCTTGGCTGGTCGAAAAACCCCAAGACTATTATGGGATGTGTCGGACTCATCCTTCACCATTCGCCGCCTCATTGCTAAGCTGCCAAATCCACGATGAGCTCTATAAAGGCCCTCTTAGAGTTCACAGGGCGGCAATAATTGGAAAAAGTGCGCTTTAAGAATGAGGACACCTTAAGAAAATGCCTCAGGATTTCGCCAGTTGTAAATCCACACAAGTTTCATAGTGATGAGTTTCAGAACTAAATTTTTTCTTCACGTAAATTTCTTCTGTATGTCCGGAAACGTTAGTATAGAAATTTGGTTGATATTTTTCTAAATAGCATTGATTAGAAGTACTTTAATTACGATCATCCTGTGTGTAAAAACTATAGCTAAATGAAAACTTCAGGAACGAATTGCTCAAATTGGCCGGTAACATTTGGTGGCGCCATCTGTTATCATATTTTATTATTTTTTTTAAGTTTTATATTTTTAATTATAAAATTGAGAAAAGCTTAATTTTCAGGGTAGGAATAGGTATTATAAAAATTGTTAAGATTAATAACGAATTAAATCGTCATTAAGTCCGATCCTATTGAAGATTCACACGACATCCATTATCTCCTTACTCCTTCGACCTTTAATCACCAAAATTTAATACCATCAATCCCCCTAGTACACAAATCATCCTGCAGAATTTCAAAAATTTTTGACGGAAAGCACAGGAATTATTAAACTTCAAAAGGTGAACAAAATCGTGTCCCCACACACACTCACACACATACACACACATACAGAAAAAACCTCCGAATTTTTTTCATATCTCAACGTATTTATAGCAAATAATTTTTAATTTTTCCTATTATATAGTAAAATAAATACAAAACAATGTTAAAATTCATGAATAAATAAATACTGTACACAACTAGAATTATGACGAAGATTTTAGTTTTTAATTGTAACTTTTCCGGTTGAAGAGAATATGTAATAAAGTATTATGTATATTAGTAAAATAGTATATAAAAGAGATATTTTTTAAAATAAAATAAGTTATACAAGCAGAAAAATTTTGCACTAGATTAGCTTTTTAAATATAGGAATAAAGTAACCTCTCAAAGAAAAAAAAATTAATACACTTGCAAAGATTTCAATCTTATAATTCATTTTATGCTTGAATTATTTTAATTTATAAAATAATAAACCGTGATAGCTTGATATTTTTATATTTACATTATATATTGATATATATATATATATTGTTTACTATAAACTAAATAATGTATATATATATATTATTTAATGTATAGTAGCATTCCCTGGTACTAATTAAGCGAAAGATCGTGGAAAATAATGAGAAACACAAGAAATAGTTCAAATTTTTCAAAATTTTGAAAGAAAACATTTATTATAAGGTATGTTGCCCAAATAAAGCCCATTTAATACGTTTAAAGGTGTAAAGGAAAATAAGGACGAACGAGTCAAGATAAAATGATTAGATAATGCTCCACCTGGTGACAGCTATAGTAACTATGTTGAAACACCTATTTGTTGTTACCTAGTCTTTATCGATGTTTGACTTTATGTAAATTTAATTGCAATTTATTTTATGAAATAAAATGTCTATAGTCTCTAATAACGTGTGTCAAAATCTATTAATATTTCGCATTATATCTCAGGACTGGATGACAAAAGTTTTGAACTTTGGCAGGGTTATATAGAGCATTGATGATATTAAAGCATTGATTAAAGGTCGAGAAGATGGAGCATATTCAGTTTTTTTAAATATCAGATACGATTCGAGTTTCCTAGAACAATCAAGACTAAAGGAGACTTCATTGTTTACGACGAAACAATTAATAGAAATTTCATAAAAATCTACTTAATACAAAATGATTAGAATGCCTGATAATGTGTAAGAATAGTGGCGAATAACCTGTAACTGCAAGTTTTTAAAGCATATTTACTGTTTCCTTACTGTTTCATTGTTTATCATGGTTTAAGAGAGAGGGACATCTGGTCCTGTTATCGAGTAGTTATGAAATTTCAAACACGTCATTTTTCAAGGCTAAACATTCACTGATCGTTACGTTTCGCGAAATGAGGAATTGGCACAATGATACTTAATGACGCAATGAGGAATACTTGACTGATACAACGCAACAGACTTTAGACATAAACACTCGTGGCAATTAGATGGTGATGATAAGCACAATTTTTTGTGCCCACCAATGTCTGAGTAGATAAACCACTGGACACTGGTAGTTGGTCGCAACTTTGAGCCTTTCCAATGGGATGGGGCAAAGTCGAGTGGAGTTTTTCGTGTCTTCTTCACGTGTTTAACATTTAGATTGGGAGAACTTTCTACGGAATTCCCCCTTGGAAGATCATCCTCTTGTCGCGTTGCCATATCCATGAAACCACCCGATTCATCCGCCAACTGATATATTTTTACTATAGCACTAGAACGCTGCGGTAGAAAGTTTTATTAATCAATCTTTTTTTGTATTTAAAATAATATTAATAGAATGTTCTTTGACGAGATATAATTTAATAAAGTTATCTTATAGTGTAATTTAAATCAATCGTATTTTAAATGGATATTAAGCAATTAGCAATAATAATAATAATATTTAATTATTAAAATAGTTATGCAAGTTACTCAAAACGATTTTCTTAATGACTTAAATTTATCAATTATCTTACTGATTATGTAAGTCCGAAAGTAGGTCAAATAACTTATTATAAGGTTTTTAAAACATTATTCTGAATAATAAAGCGTTAAAAATTTCGAAATTTTATTGATATAAATACAGAAAATGATTTTCATTAAACTATTCTAACAGAATAAATCCAGTGGAAACAATGAAAACTTTCTTATTTCTCATTGCTCTTAGTCTTAATATATTTTCCATCCGAGCAATGGAATGGGATTTAGTAAGAGAATTGGACAGACGTTATTGTGGTAAGCATATTCTGACGATATTCATTTTTTAATTTATTATAACTAAAACGAGATTTTTATGTGTTTAAAAATATTAGAATTAAAGAATCCAAAGGCAGCGGATTACTGTATGCTCGAAAATGGTGTAGATATTGTATGACTTATTGTAATTTAATTTATTTGAAAAATCAATAAAGCAAATTAATTTACACTCTTCAACCGATTTTATAGGCTAACCAATTATTTCGCAATTGTGTAATGCAAGTCAAATTCCATCTTACCATGGAAGAGTTAGTTGATTATTTTTGTTTTGACATGAGTGAAAAGGTAGTTCAATCAAATTAATCAGTTTTATAAATTTTATTCGTGATGATTTAATTATGCATTAAGATTCATTTTGTTATATTTTTAGGAATATGAAGAATATTTACAATGTTTTGTTCCGGCTTTAAGTGTAGAAAATAAAGTTAATCCAAAGCTTTCAGCAATTGCTGAGGTATAATATTTAATACAACTATATTAGGCCTAAACATCCCGGTATGTACAGTACATAGAAACATAACCAAAAGATGGCCTTAAATAATCGGGCTATAATTCCGCTAATTTAATGATTAATGCTAAGTAACTTGCTACTACAGACAGACGTTAGGCGCCATCTCTTAACTAAATTAATAATTATAATAATTTAGAAGCATTTGGAAGTAAATAAATGGAGGTCGTCGGTTCACGCCCGTTCTGGATCAGTTTTTTTCTTCCAGATGGTTCTAAATTATTTAATAAATTTTTAAAATTACAATTTTTAATTTAGTTAAAAGATGGCGCCTAACGTCTACCTCTAGTAGCAAATTACTTAGTATCAATCATTACATTAGCGAAGTTATAGCCCGATTATTCAAGACCCTCATTTGGTTACGTTTCTATTTAATACAACATTTTCATCTGTTTAATTAAAAGGCATTTTTCTATAAATAAAAAATATTTAGTCTATGTATTTACTTTTGCTTCAATTTTTTTCTCAAATTTATTTTTTGATAAAGTATTCATAATTAAATGTTTTTCTTTACCTTTAGAAATGTATTAAAGAGAGTGCAAACCACCAACTATAATTCATGTAAAGATTGGCTTAAAGAAATTTATTTTGAACTGAAGAAGCAAAATTAAATTCTTCTCTTTGAACAAATGACTTAAACGAAAATGTAAATTGGCATAAATCGTGAAAATAACGTATTGTGATAGTCACCAATATGTCACCATAGTCGTGTCATATATACATAACACGATTATAATATATATACAGTATATACACTTTGTAAAAATTCTAGGATGTCCAGTTTTTTCCTCTGTCTTTGTTACTTCTCTTATTGGTCTTCCTGGTTTATTGCCTAGAGGGATAGTAAACACGGCGGGAGTGGAGGGAGAATCGTACGTAATAGGTGGAGGAAAGACAAAAACAACAAACTAGATCTGCGTGCAACGAAGAATACTTTTCAATGTGCAAAAAGAGGAGGAAAATAACTAGGACTGGTGACCCCAAAAGTTGTACGAAATGGAAAAAACGGCATTATGTCTTATGGATTTCGACGTTGGTAGTAGGAGTGTACCGTTCCAACTTTACGTCGACAAAAGCCACGATAGACGACCAGATCCACCATTTTGGGGGATTCCTCTTTTGTATTGACTTTTCTCATTCCTCTTCCCTCCTCCGTATTTTTCTTACTTTTAGTTTTAAGATAGTTTAAGGCATTGCGAGTAAGAATCATTATACATTTGTGGCGATTATTACAACATTGTAACGGGATCTCGAAATAAATTTTTATTTCTTACATAACGATTTTTATTTGGGTTTTTGCCAACAAGAAAT
Source organism: Centruroides vittatus (assembly GCF_030686945.1). Taxonomy (NCBI): domain Eukaryota; kingdom Metazoa; phylum Arthropoda; class Arachnida; order Scorpiones; family Buthidae; genus Centruroides; species Centruroides vittatus. The sequence goes on along the minus strand of NW_027122277.1, from coordinate 93,432 downwards.
ATAAAAATCTCGTAGTATTCAATTATTCAAATTATTTTAAATTTTAGTCTTCCATATTAGTTTTTAATTTTCATAAAATTTATTCTATTTCACGCTATCATCAAGCTATTTATTTTTTAGCAGCATCATCCACAAGGAAAGAGTTTTAATTTGATACCTGCGCCGTGTTTTTAGCTCCAGCTGTTTACTCAAAGTAAGTCGAACAAACTGAAACCCTCTTAAATTAATAAATAGACATACAATATATTAGTATGATAATCAGGATAAATGGTTTACTTTATCGATTATATGAGAAGTATTAGAAAAAATAAAAAGTGTGCAGAAGTTTAACAAAATAACGGCCAACAATGCTTAACAATGACAGTATTGTTATAATTATCCCATAGACATAGAGTACCTTTGCCACTCGGCCAAACCCGAACCATTGCACCTTTCACAAAACTTTCTCCAGCGGCATCATCTATGGGGCAAGAGCTTCAAGATACCTGAGCCATGTCTGTAGTCTCAATCGTTTACTCAAACTAAGTCGAAAAAGCTAAAAGCCCCTTTCAATTAATACATAGATAACTAACATAGAACACTAACATAGCCTTAACATAGGATCAGGTGACTTTCGAAATCTGGTCGCTGTTTATTCATGCATATTTTATGATACCTTTACATATAATATATTTAATATATTTAGTAATTAGATTTTAAATTGCTTTTCATACAGTATGTAGTTCATTATGATTCTGTAAAAGATTAATTAGAAAAGTGATCAATAGAAGGTTTCACCAAATCTCAAAGACTATTATAGTGTAGAGAGGCTTGTCGCCATGTGCCCTGTGCGGTGATATACCGTATTATTAAAGATAAACCATTGTAAATCCTTATCCTTATAACAACTGATTTGATATTGAAGCCATGTTTATTATTTTCCAGATATATGATATCACAAAAAACATTATAAGATTAAAAATTGCGCAACTTTTCTTTTGTGTTTTTAAAATAAGGTTCCTTAACTTTAAGTAATGCCGTTATTAAGTATGGTTAAGGAACCATATAAAGCTGAAGATTGAGATTAAGGCTTTTCCGCAGCACTTCTCAGTTCTGCAGAGCACCATTGCAAGGGGTAGCTTAAGACATTACTAATGTACTGTACCAGAAAAGTTCAATTATACGTTAAAATCTGTACAATGCCCCACTCGCGTTTAAATTTAAAAATTAAAATTAACGTGAATTAATCTTAAACGATAAAGTTTTAAATTGCTTTGTTCAATATTTACATTCCAGCTTTTACAAGCATCCAAGAAACACTAATATTTTCAAGCATAATCCTGAATCTCGACTAATTATATTTACTGTAGTATTTTATTAATGTTAATATTAAAATATTAAAATCTTATTGACATTAACTAATATTAATAAAATACAACATAACTTTATTTTTACTGAATTATAAACTCATTTCATTGTTGGCATTTGATATTTACAACAAGTGAATCGATTTCGAGAATTTCCGGTTTTTGACGGCACTAATTAAATCAAAATGCCCAAGTATAAAATGTCAGTGATTAGAAATATTTAATTAATTATATTTCATAATAGAATAAGATTCAGATTACAATTCTTATATAAACTGGAATAATAATTTTTACTTTCCCGGCTGTTGTATATAACAGAGGTTCGGTATGGAGATCTGCCAAAAAAATGACCCCAAGATTTTTACATAAATGCACTCCGGGGACTTTGAAATGTCGAGAAATGCAAAAATTTGGGGTTTTCTTTGTATACATGGATGTTAGTTTCTGTGTATGTACGGCTCCATTTTGTTCACTCACTTTGTTCACTTCACACTTAAATTATAATGATTGAATGTCGAAGAGTAGGAAGATAAAGAGGGTTCGTTCATATTTCGAGTAAGGTCGGACTTTAATGGCGATTTTACTCGTTATTAGCATTTACAATTTTTTTTATAAAACCTATCCCTACTCTCAAACTTAATTTTTTGTCATTTTATAATAATTAAAAATATAAAAATTTTAAAAATAAAATATCGTGACAGATGACGCCTTACGCGCAAATTTAAACGTTGCCGGAAAAGTTAAGCAACTCATTGCTGGATTTTTTAAATAAATAATACTTCATTCAATCGGTAGTAGAAATCAAAATAATGTTATAATTATAATTTTAATTTAAAAATGATCAGGGGAATAACGAACTTATCAATCAGTTTTTTGAACAATAGATTTCAAAGTGGGAGGAAGAAATCAAATTTATTTATTTCTGTATCTAATAAATATAGCCTACTCTATTTTTATAATTGTAAAATAATAAATGTAACGTTAAATAAAGTACAGTAATAACATTTTTATTATTTATTATGCGAATTTTAATGATGTCCCATTCTATTCATTATTGATAGAAAATTAAAATTTAGGCCTAATACAATAGAAAGGGAATTTAGGTTATTTGTGGCAACTTTCAAATTCTGGCCTACATACTTAATACTAAATACGTTTTGAATACGATTAGGTCTGAGTAATCGAATAATTTCTGGGATAAGAAATTTTACTATTTTACCACATTTTGTATGAAAGATTTAGAACTGACATGGTGAAGTATTCATCTTATTTGTTCTTTAAAAATAGAAAAACTATAAGATTAAAAAGAGAATAATCATTATAGATGAATAACCAGATAGAAAAGAGATATTCAATTATTAAATGTTTTATGATGCACTTCAAGAAGTTAATATTCAATAATTATTGGATTGATCCATTGAAAACTATCACATAAAATTTCTATTAACGAGGAGATAATGGATGTCAACACTTCTTATGTATCATCTATATACGAAATTTTAAAATGGGCAAATCTCACACGTCATTAGAAAATGAAATTTTAGGAAAAGATTTTGAGCTCATGATATTTATGATGTTAAATTCTGAAGTGGAGCTAAATAAGTAGAAAGAAATCCTCGTAAATTTTTACATGTTCTGAACGAAAGCTGTGTCTTCTGGTATCCTTTTTATTGTAACTTCATTATAATACCACGAACTACTATATAAGTACGTAGGGCGCCCGTATATTGGCACTTGGACACATGCTCCCTTTTCATCCTGGTTGCCCTTTTCCTATTCCCAAACAGGTCCCAAACAACAGAAAATTCGAGCGTATTCTGTAAATATACTAACGAATGATATTTGTCCATTGACCTATGCAACTTCGTGGTATGTTGATCAAAACCCCATTCTTTGTTTTCGAGACGAAGGTGCAACCGGCGCCACCTTGTAGGAGCACTGATCCGACGTTGAATCATAATTTGAAGCTTCTTGCATAATATACGATGCCCTTTTTTATAGCTTGTGTCCCCTCTTTTTCACAGTCTGCGGTCGCCGCTGTAAGTAAATCACTTATTTTCCGATAAATTTAATACCAGAATTCTTACCGAATAATTTATTTCTTTGGAGGAACAGAAACTACATAATAAAAAGTAAGCAATACACTTCTGATCCTTTTTATATCATGGTCATTCCGTATCTCTAAAATACAATGGACGATGGAAACATTTTAAGTTGTAACATAATTTTAAAAAATGGGAACTTAACATTTGAATGTTATTAAATTACATATTTTTGAATACATAACTGGAAAAATTCAAGCAGTTTGATTTACTAGTTTAACGTTCACAAGAAAACTATTAGACGTGTAGCGCAATCACCTGTTAATACACATTATATATACAGTAATCCGTATTAATTTCCTATTATGTCGCAATGTTTCTGTTTGTTTTCGTCATAGTTATGTATATGTCAAAATAGTAGAGGGCTTTAGCCCCCACTTGTTCAAAAATTTCTTGGCGATTCATTGGTTTTCGATGCTGGCGTTTCTATTATTTTATTTTTTTTTTAATGAAGGTAAAGAATGTCGTGACAATTTTACGCTTAGTACTGTATTTTACATATATTTAAGAATAAGTTTGTAACTAAATAAAGATGGAAATAAAGCCAAGTGTTTAATTAAAACTCAACAAAGAATTATTTTAAATTAATGCCAGTCATGAGAATTTTAACTTTAATATTGTAATTTTGTTAAGATTAAAAAAAGTTCTGAATCCATTTCTCACTCTTCCAACCCCGTGGACACAAAAAAAGCAGCATTATTAATTAACCATACCCATCAGGAAATTTTTCCTGGTCGGTTTTAATCGATTCGGTCGTCGGGCCGTCATTAGTTTTTAATTAGAAACTGGTCATTATTAAAGAAAAATAAAAGTTTGTATTAAATATTAACATATAAGAAGCCAAAATTAAAATAAACTCTAACTAGCTTCAAGATTTGTTACAACTGACTTGTGAGTTATATTGCAGACCTCATTGAACAGGGTTTTATTACAGGTCTAATTTAACATATTATTCAATTAATAATATGTTCTATATTAAAATTTTAATGGATATACTCTAATTAAAAGGTTATTATACAAAAGTTTTAAAATTTATAAGTTAAATTAATAATAGCGTAATTATAATTGCATTAATTAAAAAACGTATATATATATAAATGCATAGATTTACGAGTATTGTAGATTGTATTAATTGTCTATAAAAAATTAATTTTCTCAATATGCTGTTTATGAAGATTTTCATTTTAATTGCGTTTTGTACGGTTTACATTCAAGGACAACTTGCTGATAGATTGTGTAGAGAATACTGTTGTAAGTATCTTTAAATGTTCTTTCGTTAATTATTGAAATAATATGAGAATATTAATTATAATTTATGTCAGCGAGTAAAAATCAAGCAGGTTTAAGGTTCTGTGCTATGGAAAACAACGTGGAAATTGTAAGTTGAATTTTACATTAAATTTCATCGAAGAAAATCACGTATAATTTATTTATTCTATATTTTTCTCTGCCATCTCACGCAGATTCTCGATATATTTCGAAATTGTGTATTGCAATTAAAAAAATTTTATACATTGCACGAAATGACAGAATACATCTGCAATAATATTAATGGAGAGGTTAGTAAGTGTTTACAATTAACTTATATATTTTTATGTAAGCTAATCGAAATTTTAAATAAATAAATGTGTTTTGAAGGAATTCGTTCAATATAAAAAGTGTGCAGAACCAGCTTTAGCTGCAGCAGCCGAGCATGATGCGAATTTTTTGCCCACACTTGACGTAAGAAAATGATTACAACATCGATATTTGAACAGGAGAAATCGAAAATTGACAGAAAATAATTATATAAAGCGTATAGTTATATTACTTAAAATCTTATTGAAACGTTTTAAAAATCAATTTCTTTTCGTTTACTTACAGAGCTGCTTAGCTGTTTACAATAATTGAAGATGAAGGATAGAATCAAGAAGTTTTCATCAGCCCTTCCTTCTCTGTATCTGATTTTTTCATTTATCATAACTTTCTATCGGATATTCTGTTTTAATGATCATACAATAATTTCTTCATTTATAATTGTATTAATTATATATTTTATTTCTAAATTGTAAATAATAAAACGGCATCAATTTAATTTCTTTAATTAAATAATATTTCGCATGTTCTAGCACTTATCAATTGCAATTGTCTGAACTGTCCGAAAGAATGTCTTCATCGCGCAGTAAAAGTGACTTATTTAGTTACAAAGCAAAAAATTAGTTTTTATCGCACACAGTGATTCCTCGGAACTCGAATTCAGTTCGTTCCTAGAGGACGTTGGCGTACCAAAGCAATTTTTCCCATAAGGAATAAAGTGAATTAGTCGTTTCCAAACCTCAAAAATACCCATTTTTATTCTAAAAAATCATAATTTAAGTTAAAATAACGCAATTAAACGCTTTAATTAATTAAAAAACAACGAAAATAATAATAATAATTCTCACGCCAGTCACCACCTTGCTGTAGTGAGAGCAGTTTCTGATGAACCGCAGAGCTATGCCGGCTGGAGTATCTGCTTCTGGTAGGGTCACCAATGCCAGTGACATTTGTGGGGAGAAATGAAACCAAGAGTGACTGAACCCACATCTGTGGAAATCTAACCACGATGATAATACGATTCAAGTGTAATACCTACTCGGGTTAACAAGGTCCGCGCTCGTGAGTTAGGCAGAGGCACACAGTCGAAAAACGTGTCGCAGTTTCTCTTGGCCATCTGTGGTGAAAACAGCACTGGTTCAAGTATGGCTACTGTAATGTCCATACCAGTTTTGGAAACCAGCCTAACGTTTTCCGCCGATTTTGCCCAGTTCGCATCCCATTTGATTGATTGATAGAAATAGTGAACTTTTATATCAAGTAATTGTAATTAAACACATTGAATTACTTTTTTATTTTATTTTTTTGATTTACAAAAATCAAACGTAAAGGACAAATAAAAAATAATTTTATATACCTTCATTATATTAGCATAAGAAACATTTAAATATTTGTAAGAGCAAGAAATTACTTGAAAACCGTGCATAAATTAAAAAGAAACATATTACATATTTGCTTGGACGTTAACATTAAATTTGTTATTTCATCAAAAAAGTTGAATCTGATTTCTCAATTTAAATTCGTAATCTTTAATCTTAGATTTGGACGAGATGTTCGATCGTTTGAACTCCTATATCGGTTCAATGGCTCTTTGTCTTTTCTTTATTCTTCACCAACACTTCAGTCAGGAAGTATAGTTGAAGTTCTGTTTGACTTAAACATTTAATTTATTACCGTTAATTAGAATAATAAAAAATATAATAAATAATGTAAAGGTTTCTTTTATGTTTTATGAAATATCTATTTGTTTGACCGTTCAAATTCCTTTCTGTAAATTTATTTACCATGTAAACTCGGACCTCATCCTTTTTTCCGGGGATTGCAATATTTTTCTGAAAAATTCCTTAAACATTAAAAAAGCGCGTTAGGAGAGTTTTATCTACATCAGACATTTATGCAAAAATAATACATATTATTGCAGTTGCGGTGTTGAAAACTGTGAAATAATAATTAAAATTCGAATTTGTACATAAATTATAAATACCGATAAAATATCCTTACATTTCCACCTTAGTCATTTCTGGTTCAGAAAGTCCGTAATCGCGAATGTTTATACCTTTAATCAGCTGATTTATAGCAAATTGTTATAGCAAAAGCTAATGGTTGATTTATTTGAAAATGAAATCTTCAAGATGCTGGCTATTTTCACGATTAACATAAATTTATGTTTAATAAGTGTTGTATGTTTAAGAAGTGTTTAATAAGATGAAAATCAAAGCTTTGAGATATTATCCACCTTACGTAATGATGAACAGCTCACGTTCAAAACTGCTACAAGGCGAAGAGTTTTTGAAATTTTTAATTTATTACTTCTTATAAACACTTCTATTTACTAAACTTTTCATATTAGATAATAAATGAAAATCATGGGTTAGAAATATTATTCACGTTATCTAATGAAGCAAAATTAACACAGTGCCTAAAGTCAAACTATAAAGTTTAAAATTATTCTAAAGTATTGTCTTGTATTACTAACATCGCCTGATTAATTTATCCGTTTCGATTTTTAAACATTGAACAATAATTTTGCTTCTTATTGTACCTTTTAACCGTGTTACACTCGCTCTCGTTCGCCCATTGCTTGTCGGGTCCGTGGTGGATAATAGACGTAACTGATCGTTTAACTTCGCGCTTGTATTACAGAAATTAACGATCAGATTTACAGAGAACATTTTCAGTTTTCGTCAAAACAAAATAAAGATAGAAATTATCCCTTCTTAAATTACGTTTATTAATTAAGATACATTTGACAATCTTTTAAAATTGCTAACGGCGAATCGTGTCTCGACGTTATATACTTTCTTTCGCCTTCACCACGCATTTCTAAACAATCAAAAATAAATATTATTAATAAATTCAATATATTTTATAGCGATAATTTTAAATATATTTTGACAATTCGTAAATTCACGAACTTACAATGTAATGTGAAAATTACTGTGAGTAGAACCAACTTAAGAATAAGTTTCGGTTTGATAGTGAATTCAAAACAAATTAGGTATTTTATTTTTAATTATTTCGTTTAAATATATATAATTAATCCATATTAACTAACTTGTTGATACTTCGAATCAATTATTGTTTTCAACTCGACACTTAAACATTTAATACGAACAAATATTTCTACTCACGTGAGCTACATCTAAGAATTTCGGATCCGCTCGAGCTTCTGCCCTCATCGCCGAGTCGTAACATTTCAGATATTTCTCGTGTTCCTTCAAAACGCAGAAATAATTAATTACACGAGTAATTTCAACCGCTTTGTACAATACTGTAATTAAGTCAAATGACCAACCTCTTTAGTTTTAGTTTTACAAACGAATTCGGTTATTTCTTCCAAAGTTTGACAATATTTTACTTGTTGAGCACAATTTCGGAACAGATCGACCGCCTGCATATTAAACACATATCAGTGATAAATGATAGAGTAAAAAGTGTATAAAATGATAAATCTTACGATTTGAAATCCGTTTTCCACCATGCAGTAGCGATAACGTTCGGGATGCTCCAAAGCTGAAATTAAAAATAAGCACATTTAGGAGTAATGTAGGCTACGTTTTGATAAGAATGAAAATGCTTGTAATTTTTGATACTTGCCACAATAATCCCTGTTTAGATCTTCCACATAAACTAAAGAGCCGTCAATAGACGAAATGGCGAGAAACAGAATCGCTGAAGTTATTATAATTTGCATGGTTGTCGGTATTCTTTGTTTCTTAGTGCTGGATTCTTTCACATATTTATAGTCGCTGGGTGTCCGGATTGGTTTATATTTAAGTAGTTATCGATAAATAACAAATTGGTTTAAAAGAAATAATTATTTGAGATGCGGGTCGAGGTTTCTGATAAGGCAAATTACAGTTCGGATAACATTTTAATTGTATAGTTAAACCTTAACCCTTTTACTTCAAATAGATAGGTGTAAAAAGTATTTATGTCAACAAATCGGATGAAATAATAAGTAGTAATAATTAGTTGTTGCTAATTAATCAAATATAAATTATATTTAATTAAATTTATTTCTTTGTTTATTACAAACTAACAAAATTAATAGAATGAATCGTTATTGAATCTTTGGTTTGACGTTTTTACACTTTTTAAAATAATTTTGCTGTTAATAAATATGTTACTTTAATTTTCTATCATAATATTAGATAAAAAGTTAATTTAGGTTGATTTTGTTTAGAAATGAAAATTCGCGTAGATAATTAAATAAACGTTTCATATTCTAAATAGTTTTTAATAGTTTTAGATCAAGAAGTGTGTGTAAAGTTGGCATTGTTTGTGCTTTTAAACTAAACTTATTAATTGAATAAGTTTAAATACTTTTAAATTAACATCTGTATTGTATGTTGAAACGTCTTTTCGTCTCGACCTGGGACTTAAACTAGGTGTACAGTACATAGTATAATCAATGTTACTGAAGCGGACGAAATCGCTTTCGACTTTTACTATATTTCCTCTACTTCCACTCAGATTTCGTGTAAAGTTGTAAAACAAACAAAATCCTTTTGTTCATTGAGTTTCAATGGGTGAAAAAAGTTTCAGTTGGATGAAAAAAAATTACGTTGTTGAAAATGTTTGCAATGCTTGCGAATATTTTCACAAATCACTTATATTGGCAATATTATCATTTAATATTTTAATGGTTTATTCCTTGTTTCACGCTCGTGTGTAGTTTAATTTGAATAATTCTTGCTTGTAAACAGCATTTATTCATGAATATAGTTAAGTACAGACTACAGCAAAGTAGTTATTTGTAATGTTTAAGTATACTATTCTGAATAACTATTCGCAATGACGAAATTAAAGCATTCGAGGTCCTTCTCGCTGCTCGATGGCGGGCACTTTCATTTAAAATTAGTGGATAATCTGGAAAATTAATAAGCATTACTTAAAATAATAGAAACAAAACTTGATTTTTTCACAAATCAGTACACGCTGTTAATCTAATTCTGACAAAAATAAGATAAAATAAAATTAATTAATTAATTACGATAAAATGGACATTACTCGTTATATTCCGCATAGCGCCATCTGTTGACAAATAAATTAAGTAAATTCTAATTGTTGGTGTGTTGATAATAGATTGCTGATTTTCTGATTATTGATAATATATTGTTGGTTTTTGTGCCGACACCTGCCAAATGGCTTAATGCCTGCCTAAAGCCATCGTCACTTTGAAATCAAGTTAAAAAGCTGTGAGGGTCCATGTATTGGGAGACAGATCTGATCTGTAGAGAATTTTGCTAAACAACTTTTCAACGTCGGTAATAATAAATTTACTGAAGATCCGGATACTAATTTGATAACACTTACTACATAAACCATAAATGGATACACGGAGAGCAATATTGGTATCTAAAACAAATGTGTTGCTGAACTGAATTTGTATGTCCAAGCAGAAATGTACTTAATGTAGCTGGTGGAGATTTTAAATTCCTTATAACCAGCTGGACTATCACCTCATAACCTATAGCTAAAGGTTGAAGCACCAATAATGTTTTGAGAAATTTGAACTCATCAAAGTTATGAAATAGGACGAGAATGATCTTTTATCTTTGTCCCTCAAGCCCAAACAACATTTTTGTTTTTTGCAGTTTCATTATTATAAATATTCGGGTCAATAAGTGCAAATTTTAGTTACTAATTTTAGTCCTAAATTTTAGACCTGAATTTTTAGTTTAGGATCATTATTTTTATCGCCCTCTCTCTCAATTCCACACCGCCTCAAAAACCGGAACAAAGCCGGGCACACGTCGCTAGTCATAAATAAGTTTAATCATTACAGAAAAATTTTATTGTTAAATTTAATTTGTTGTTTAGAAAGTAACAATTGCTTAAATTAAATTCACATCTTTTAAACTGTTAGCACCGGAAACAATGTAATATTTATTTTTAATTATTAAAAAATTGTCATATTAAATGATAGAAACACATATAAACGTAATTTAGAATAAAATTATTTTATTCGTTTGTAATATAATTTAATTAGTTTAATGGTGTTTTAAGAAGGATATTCGAAATGAAAAATCGATGTTTGGTGTCATCGCGGAAAAAAAATATGAAAATTGTCTTCGTCAGAAATGATTATCAATTATATAACGTTTATTAATATTACAAGAAATTAATTTATCAACTTTCACGCCTAATACAATTGTCCATTGTTAATTCATATAATTGATATTTGATAATTATACTGTTTTGTAATTCAAGGCCGTTACATTAATTGTCAATAATATCCTTCAGAGGTCTTATAAACAGGGACAAAAAGTAATCGATAACATCAGCAATTGGATAAAACCACTATAATTTACAATAATAATGCATAGACTTGTTTGTTAATGATCATATTATTTTGAATAACTTACAGTGAAAACATGTGGTATGCATGGTTTTCCTCTAAATTTTTGACAAAAAGTTTCATCATAAAAATTGGAAAACGATGAAAACCATAATTGATCCTGGTTTTAACAGCTTTATTATTCTTGTTGTATAATCTCATTCATAAAATAATGTGTTGGTATGTTGAAATTGTTTCTTGCATTTTGTAGTTGTGTCACTTTTGAAGCAAGGACATGATTTTTACTTCGAGAAATAAATAAATAGAATTTTTTTCTTTTGTTTGAAATTTAATTTCTCAAATTGTTTATAATGTTCTCTTCTCTAGTATAAATGGAGTATTTCCATGTTTGTGATGTGGAGTTTCTTTGTGTGACTTTACGGGACTTTCGAGCAATTGGGTCCAAATAAACGGCGACCCGGTTTGCTCTTTAGCAGGCCTCCTTCTGTCGTTTTTTGAACAAATTAAATAGGTAGAACGTTTCTTCGTTAATAAAAAAGTCTGAAGAATTTCACTTCTTGTTAGCAAAAATAATATTAAATTTATGGGGGTAATACAGGCCTGTAAGTTTTCTCTAGACCAGGTTAGAAATTCCCTAATTTGTCCTCGCGACGATCCTAGACTTTTACTGTCAATTTTTATCATTAATATAGCTTTCGCGGAAAACTTCGCTTAATTAATAAATACAGCAACACCCCGAGTTACGTAACATGCGACTTACGTAACTCGAGATATTACTGTACTTCTAATACAAAATTTAAAATATATAAGAAATATTTATCTGTAATGGCGATAAGCGAGGAAAATGAATTAAAAAATGTTTGGGCTTGATAGAATGAAGTGAAGCGAGGTAAGAGAGAGTTGCCGAGGAAATGCATCTCGAAAGGTCTCCTTATAGAAATTATACCCAATTTAGATGTTAAACGTCTGAAAAAACTCCTTGTAGCTCGTTAGATATGTGTGAATCCGCCAACAACTACCAACTGATCACACTCAGTGAGAAATTCAACTTTTATCTTTATCATTTTGCAAACTCAATTCGTCAATGCAGTAATTTATTTTTGACTAAAAGTGTACAAATTATAAATCTTAAAATCACATTCATTCTGTTGAAAATTGAATGGTAAATATAATACAATAATATATATAAACAGCAAAAATATAATAAAATTATTATTAATTAGACAATACATTTTTTAATATAAACAACAGGTGTTAAAGAATTTCAAGTGTCTTACAAAATATTTACTAATATCAGCATCTCGGGACTCGGGTCTCGGGACTCTGATATTTTGATATCAGAACAAAGAAATTAATTCGGATAGAAAACATCTATTTCCGAACCTTCTTTGACTTGCGTACCCCTTGGCAGCCCATTTTTTAAAACTGTACCTGTACCCTTACACTAGAAAAATGTTTGTACTGTACTTTGGATAGTTGTATTTCAAACTTGTTGCAACTGTAAATAAATAGCGGTTACGGCAAGAAAGGGGTACAGAGCCGCTGAATTGATGAAGATTAAAAGATTAGATACTGTATAGATACAAAGATTAGTGTTCGGTGTTAGATCTACTTTTCTATTTATTACATTATTGCTCTTTGAGGTTGTTAATAAAATAAAAACTAATAAACTGTATACAGTATTTTATTAACTTTTTAAATACTTACTTAACACAGATAACGTAATTTATATACTATTTAATTAAATATTCTTCATATTTTATTAAGTTTTGTAGTTAATTAAAATTGTTAATTGATTGATGGAAAAACATCCGTAATATTGCACATTTGTATATCTTTATATCTTTAAATACCCACTTAAAAAAGTAGAAATGAAACAACACGAGACTAACACTAGATAAAAATTATGTATTTCGCCATTCCTCATTGACAATGATATGTAATACTGAATTCTTAGTGGAGTGTTAATTATGAAATTTCGATATAATCAGAACGGTAATTTGCCTTATCAGAAACCTCGACCCACATCTCAAATAATTATTTCTTTAAACCAATTTGTTATTTATCGATAACTACTTAAATATAAACTAATCCGGACACCCAGCGACTATAAATATGTGAAAGAATTCGGCACTAAGAAACAAAGAATACCGACAACCATGCAAATTATAATAACTTCAGCGATTCTGTTTCTCGCCATTTCGTCTATTGACGGCTCTTTAGTTTATGTGGAAGATCTAAACAGGGATTATTGTGGCAAGTATCAAAAATTACAAGCATTTTCATTCTTATCAAAACGTAGCCTACATTACTCCTAAATGTGCTTATTTTTAATTTCAGCTTTGGAGCATCCCGAACGTTATCGCTACTGCATGGTGGAAAACGGATTTCAAATCGTAAGATTTATCATTTTATACACTTTTTACTCTATCATTTATCACTGATATGTGTTTAATATGCAGGCGGTCGATCTGTTCCGAAATTGTGCTCAACAAGTAAAATATTGTCAAACTTTGGAAGAAATAACCGAATTCGTTTGTAAAACTAAAACTAAAGAGGTTGGTCATTTGACTTAATTACAGTATTGTACAAAGCGGTTGAAATTACTCGTGTAATTAATTATTTCTGCGTTTTGAAGGAACACGAGAAATATCTGAAATGTTACGACTCGGCGATGAGGGCAGAAGCTCGAGCGGATCCGAAATTCTTAGATGTAGCTCACGTGAGTAGAAATATTTGTTCGTATTAAATGTTTAAGTGTCGAGTTGAAAACAATAATTGATTCGAGGTATCAACAAGTTAATTAATATGGATTAATTATATATATTTAAACGAAATAATTAAAAATAAAATACCTAATTTGTTTTGAAAATAAATTATTTTGTTTTGAATTCACTATCAAACCGAAACTTATTCTTAAGTTGGTTCTACTCACAGTAATTTTCACATTACATTGTAAGTTCGTGAATTTACGAATTGTCAAAATATATTTAAAATTATCGCTATAAAATATATTGAATTTATTAATAATATTTATTTTTGATTGTTTAGAAATGCGTGGTGAAGGCGAAAGAAAGTATATAACGTCGAGACACGATTCGCCGTTAGCAATTTTAAAAGATTGTCAAATGTATCTTAATTAATAAACGTAATTTAAGAAGGAATAATTTCTATCTTTATTTTGTTTTGACGAAAACTGAAAATGTTCTCTGTAAATCTGATCGTTAATTTCTGTAATACAAGCGCGAAGTTAAACGATCAGTTACGTCTATTATCCACCACGGACCCGACAAGCAATGGGCGAACGAGAGCGAGTGTAACACGGTTAAAAGGTACAATAAGAAGCAAAATTATTGTTCAATGTTTAAAAATCGAAACGGATAAATTAATCAGGCGATGTTAGTAATACAAGACAATACTTTAGAATAATTTTAAACTTTATAGTTTGACTTTAGGCACTGTGTTAATTTTGCCTCATTAGATAACGTGAATAATATTTTTGTTTTTTTATGACTTTTTTAATTTTGTAAGTTCTGGAAAAATAAAAGCTTCTGAGCATTTAATGTAGAAATTAATTGCACAGTATAAAAAATGTTATTCGGTTAAATTCAAATGAGTTTTTCAATATACTCGTTTAATTGTTTCTACATTTCAGAAATCGCTAACTCATCACGTAATAAAAATTCGACATAATTTTCGTTATGTTTTTTTAATCTATAAATACATTAGAGAAATATGTTTCTAATTTAATTAAATCAGATATTTTTCTACTCAAATTATTTAATCTGCTGATCAGAGAGAGTAAACTTTGATTTATGTTGATAGCCAAATTTTCTGCATCTGACTTCTCGCTAATAGAATAATTAACAGGAAAAATTCGTTGACTATTTTATCGTTTTACGATATGCAATTTAGATATTTATAATACTTCAGACGTTCATAAGAATAACAATATAAATAATTGAACTGATAAAGTTAAACAAAATAAAACTTGAAAGCTTTAATTTTGACTTCGAGTTTAAAATAGCTTTTATTTTCTCGCCTGTTATAACATAATATCGTATACGTGTCAGATTTTACCCTCCGAGTATGTAGACCTATGTATGTGTTGGCATGTATTTCGTTTAAAAACTGAGAATGGGATAGAAATTAAGAAAAGAAAGTTGGCGTGGTAAGTTGTATATAATGGGCATAGAAGTTATTAAATTTTGGTGATTAAAGTTCGAGGTGGAGAGAGAGAGGTGGGAGCAGGTGTCATACCTCCAGTGGGATCGGACTTAATGAAAATTTTACCTGTTATTGTTAACTCGTTTACAGTATTTTTAGAAACTCATTTCTACTCCAAGTAAGCCTTTTTCCTTTTTATAATAATTAATAATATAAAAACTATTTTAAAATAATATCTCGTAAGACATTATTTTAAAATTGCCCTACAGAGAATTTGAACTTCCTGCGAATGTGTCTTAGGAGTTTGTGTTTCTTAAACAAGTTTTTCGCCAAGAAAGTTACGCAACTCAGTGCTGCATTTTTTTCGTGCTTTATCTCGACTGACCCCAAATTAGCAAATAATTAGTATCATTCTTGCCTACTGCAGATTTTTATTTAAAAAAATAAAAATACGAAAAACGAGGAAAAGAGACGTCTGTACGCAGCGAAGGATACAAGGTGACACAAAAAACTAATTAAAATTTTTTTATTCAATTCAAAGTTACAATTTATAAATTATTCCAACAAATAGTTTTACAAAGTTTTTATGATAATTATTTACAATTACATATTTAAAAAGAATTGTCGTCTTCTTAATTTTTTTCCATTAATAAAGTTTCCAATCCTTTAATTTACTAGGCTACATCAAAATTAAATTTTTAATTAAGCTGTTTACAAAAATGTTTTAAAAAATTATAGAATGACTTACTATAACAGAAAAAAATCACTCGACGATGTCCTGCTGTACTGTACGTATGGCGCCATATAGCGGATAATCGTAGTATTCGAATTTAATTTTTATCAACAGAATTTCGAGCTTTCACACGTATTTACCCGTTTCCAGTAACGTAGCGAACATAACTGGCGTCTGGGGCACAACACATTATTGGCGCCCTCTCCCCCCTCCAGAAACACATATAGTTTGTCTTGGAGACCATTTAGGCGCCCCTCTGCGAGTGGCGCCCTGTGATATACCCCCTCGCTACGCCACTGCCCGTCTCTGTAAAAGGCTGCTAGGCACGTGACCGAATGTGATCGAAAAATCGGAAAATAATTATGCGATATTGGTTTGTTAGTCTGCAATTTGAAAAAACTGTAGGCCTATAAATTTCCACTGTTTTCCATTTGCTATTCATCCGTCCGTCCGTCCGTCCGTCCGTCTTTCCTTAATCTCGAGAAAAAGAGAGATAGGTGAAAGACAAAACAAGATATAAAACTGGTAGGTGCAGCAGACCCCGAATAACTATGTACGAACTTCCGATTCGCACTGAAATTTACTTTATTTTAATTCAAATCAGTGGCGTAGCGAATATAACTGGCGCCCGGGGCACATTTTATTGGCGCCCCCTCCCCCTCCAGAAACACATAATTTGTCTTGGAGACCATTTGGGCGCCCTTCTGCGAGTGGCGCCCGGTGCATGATACACCTCCTTGCACCCCCTTCGCTACGCCACTGCAAAGTATGTAATATTTTATTTATACTTTTATTACACGTCCTCTAATGACTTTCTTCATAGCAAAATTAGTTTTTCAACAACAAATTTCTCGTACGTGTCTCGGCCTTTCTCTAGCCCGAGGTACTTACATAGTGTACTAAATAATATGGGTTAACGTCAACGTTTCCATCGGTTATCTACCAGAATATATACATTATTTTCCTCAGAAAGTTTCAACAAAACATGGGCAAATTTAACTGACGATGTCAGTATTTTTCGGGCAATTTTAGCCAATTAAAAGTTTTACGTGGTAACAGCTTATACAGCAAAATGATTCTTTCAACTCTTCCCGCTCTATAGGCACTAAGAGAGCCTTTTCCCAAGCCCATTACGGGTTCGACATGCCCACAATGGGGCATCTTGGTGGTGAGGCATGGGGTTAACCCCAAAAAAATTTAGGGGTTTTTTGACCCAGTTATCCATAGAACCACCGCTCAGTAGAATCAGGGATCGTATACGCCGTGCGTATTCGATCCCTGATTCTACTGAGCGGTGGCTATTCTCTTAACCAACGGCCTTTACAGTATATTTCCGTCATTACAGTATAGTCTTTACAGTCATCGCCTTTACAGTACATTTTTGTGCCCGTCGCGACAAATACTGTATTTAATAATAGTGTTATGATAAAAAAGTAAAACTTCACAAAATTTAAATAATGCTAAAACATTTTAATAGCTGAAATTAATAAGTATCGCCTCCAAGCCTTTGTATTTCCGGTACAGTTCAAATGTAGTAAAGTTGTAGCTGAAATTAATTAATAATTAACAAAAATTAGTTTCTTCAACAAAACTCTCGTAACAATTCACTCCGACAGTTGATTACATTCGACAATAACGTGAATTTGCCAGAGCCGAGCCTTTCGAGTGAAAGAGAGAAAGAAAAGACATTTTCAGAGAATTTCAACATCTCGTAAGTAATTTTCAATCGATTTAATAACGCAATTATAGACTTTCGTTCAATACAATGTATTCACAAAGATTAAATGTCTACAAATGCCGAAGTATACAACATTCATCAAGTTCGTTTCAGCTTATTTACATTTTAAAATATATTAATGTGTTAATGCTACACTTAACACTATATAACATCTATATATTTCTTTTTATAAATTATTTATTTATTAATAAGATTTTATCCGAAATCCATTTTAAACGTTTAATTGTATTACACTTTCATACTATAACACATTCCTTTCATATCTTAGTATTAAAATCCGAAGGAAATTAACTTTAGACTTTTACAAATATTTGAAATTTTCGAAATTATTAAGTTTTAAACACCTGAAACGAAAGCAATTTCGATTTTACTTAACGACGTAAGACACAGAATTTCATTCGATACAATTCACAAATTCCAATTACATTTTAAGAAGGTAAATTGGCCATGTTTGATTCAAACGAACAACGAATGATTTTTTGTAATAAAAATGTCCAATTGATTGCAAGAAAAGCTTAAATGGCACAAAACTTGAATTTTTCATAGAAGAGATCAAAATAATCGAAAAGTATTGTATAAAATATTATTGTTCTTGTGATTGTTTGCGGACAATTAATCTTTGAAAGAAAAAAATTTCATTTCAAGGAAATGTAGGTCTGTTTGCAAGTCACTTCAATCGGTATTAGAAAGTTATATAACTTTTAAAATAGAAAACGAATATCTGTTACAATTTCCGATCAAGACGACATCATTTTATGTAGATTCGCAAAATATGGATTTTGTGGGGAAGTACTCGATCTTTAGAGTATTCCCCGTGCAGGAGCAAAACAAAAAGAAACTTCAATGAAATAAATCACACACTCTATGACTCCAATGCAAGGAACTTAAAGTTTATTTTAGTCCTTCCAGTCACTACTCTGTCCCTTCGCTATAACAGACACTAAAACAAAAGAAACAACACACACAAAAAAACAATCTCGCGACTCTATCGTCTACACGTCTACTCTCCATTCTTTCTTCCGAAAAAGTCCTTCTTCTTCCGTTGAGCATGCGCGATCTCCCTCCCCCTCTCGGTTTTTCTTCCGAAAACGCGGCCCATCCTTTCTTTATCCTGCGGCCCACCCAAGGATCACGCAATAGAACACGTGATCTTTGGACCACATATCTCCCCTTCTCCCATTAACTTTTACAACAGGAAGCTTTTACGCTATGAGGGCCTCTCCCTTCTTTACACCGTGAACCACCCAAGGGGTTGGTTACGAGCCGGTTAGGCAACAGAACACGTGGTCTTCAGACCACAGTTTTCATCTGACTCGACACATCAATGAGCAATGATATCACATCAATGGAGAAAAACGATCATCGACGATTCCTCGTTTCCGAAGGAGAATGTAAAACTTCTAAGATTTATTCTTGATTCTGAGGCGACACGGCTTTCGTCAGACACTCCAATTACAGTTTTATTTCTAAATTCATACTGCATTTGGAGTGTCCGACAAGGTAAGTGTTGAACGTATTGAGGGCCTATCGGATTCTAACGATAATTATTTTTCCAAAGAGAAAGAAATACAGAAGAAACTGGCTTTATTCGGGGGCATGGCTTGAAGAGAAAGAAATTGAGAATAAGATAAAATTAGAAGGGGATACGTGAAAAGTGAAGAGAATTTGGAAGGAGAGAAAATACGTCTCGCGAATCAGTCCGTCTATTCACCAGAGGATCAGCCTCAAAGGGCAGATCCAATCCCGAGATTTCCCAGTTACTATGATATATTAAAAATAAACTATTATATATGTGTATTATTACTAAGAAAAGATTACTTACATGTGGTATTGTTGCTAAGTCTTATCCAGGAAATTACTTATCTATTAAAAATAGAATATCATAAAGACGTGGACAACAGTTTCGACTTGTCGGAGAGCAAATGCAAACCATTAGTTAACGGTCACAATATGAATGGAGTGATGGCTCGGGATTATTGAAAAAATTTTGATGCGCTGGCAACTGATATCATAACGATGTTCTCCCTTGGAGCGAATGGAGGCGCTATGAGTCCAAATTATGTTATGGATGGCGGCGTATATTCCTCAGGTCAAACAAAATTTAGCAGGTGAAAATAAAGGATTGTGTTTTACGGATCCTAGCTCCCATTCAGAGACATTTTTTGTTAGCACTTTTATGCCAGTAAAATAAAAATGTAAGCAGTGAGTACAAGATGCTTTTCGCTAGATACGGACGCAGAGAAGATCAGTTTTCCTTCATTCCGATGATGCCTGTTATAATGTGGGCAAGAGAATAAATGAAACAGGTAAGTTCTGAGCTTTCTATACCCAGTGAGAATTTTTTAAGATAGTACTCCCAAGTACTATCTTAAAAAGATAGATAGTTTAGAAAGATAGTTTAGTTTGTGCTGGTGTAAAATTGAACGATTGAATTCCTAGTTGATTTTTTCCATAATTTCTCTCAACCGATCTTCAACGGAGACAGTATATTCTTATAGCTTATTATAAAACTTTTTGAAACTCTGAAAACTTTTCGAAATAAATTTTACAAATTAAAGAGATTGTATTTTTGTCTTGATGTCCACCCTATTCGCTTCCAAAAATTTCAGTTTAACCTTAAAACTGAGAGGAAATCAACTATAAGAGTTGGTGATACTTCTGAAAATAGTTTGAGTATTAACTAAAAGTTTGTCGTTATTTAAAAGTATTGGAAATGAAATGAGGGGCCATAAGGTTGTCAATAAACGATTGATCATCCGAAACGCCTAGGAGTTTGTATATGGTCTTTCCTATCAATCGGATTTGTATGACCTTTTCCCTCCAGAGCGGTTGTTTGATATGACTGGCAGGATGATTGTAATCTGGGAGACTGATCTGCATAACCTGCCACACTCGAACAAGTGCTTTCTTATATCTGTGGTTGCCACAGTGTTCTCTCAGCCAGTTGGAACAATGATTAGCGCTGGAAATATAGGTGTTTAGGATGTTCCTGATGAGTGGGTGTAAGCTGTTCTTATTTTGTAAAGTCAAAACGGCTGATGATCTATTAGAGAAGATTACCCCTCTTTCTAAGTGTATGTTACTTCGCACCACTAAATAGCTTAATCGATTGCGAGCAATTAGGAAGTAAAGTGCTAGGCTCGTAGTGAATCTTTATTCCATTGAGATAATCCATTGAGATCATTCCATTGAAGTCATAAATGCAAAATCACTTCCAGTGAATTTCTTCAAACCATTAGTATATGCTTCTATTTCATGTGTGGCATCGTTTGAAGAGTGCAATCTATACCTTAGGTACGACAAGGAAGCTTATTGAAGCAAATTTTAGTTTCATGGAGCGGGCAGGGAAGTTAATGGAGGAAACAGTGATGTCATTTCCTTTGGCAAGAAGGTAACTTGATTCAGCACATTCTACATAACGATTGATTGGCTGAGTTTTGTTCAAGACAGAAACTTGTGAGGACACAGTTAAGGCTGTTGAATATGTTTGAGTCAGAATCAGAAGTGCCCTTCTTTGGGCACTTTGCAGCCGCTGCACGTTGCGTGACTGCGGCTGTCATGCCTCCAGATGGTTGAAAAGTATGTAAGTGATGATTGGGATAAAGACAGAATTGTAAATGGAATCGAGTGCATCGTGGTTAAGACCTCAGTTATTCTTGCCCACCTTACGGAGTGAATTAACGATGAGACAAATTTCCAGCTCATATACAATAGTGCTAGCAGCAGAATGAACTGAACTTCAAAATAGGTAAGACTCGATGAGAAGACATCCTGGCTCTTAGGTAAAGCTTTAACAGAATTCTCAATAGCTGCTCGTGAACAGCAAAAGAGCTGTTGTCGGACCCTTAATCTGGAAAAAGACTTTCGCTGTAAATCCAATTGTTCCTGTTTCATTTGTACGATTGATATTAGTGGGAATTTCCAACTCAGAAAACTCGTTACCCGAATGGAAAATGGATCGTTAACGAATTGTCGATTTCCTAAGGAACAAAGACGAAATCCGCAAAATACAATGCGGTGAAATCAATTAGCCTAAACTTGGGATAAATGCAATTAACGGGAAGTAAGGAAAGGATCAGAGTAATAGACCCATATCATAATAAGAATTAATAGCTTAAGTTTTCTGCTTTTTGCTTACACTATAAGTTTTAAATCCTTAACATTAATCACGAGATCGACGGAGTATTTTTGGGGTTGGAATAGGTAGAAGATGAGGAAAGAAAAAGAAAAAAATCATTATTGGTCGTTTTACCTATGAGAACTTCGCGCGCGATCCAGTTTTTCTCTCTACTTGCTACGCTGTCTAGCAAGTAGGGTTGGTTTCTGGATACGAAAAATCACCACAAAGTGGGTGTCACCTTGACGTGGTTTTGTGGTTTAAGTGAGAAAATTTTATGATAATTATGAAATAGAATTTTCCACAAACCGAGAACATCCGACAGCATTAATTTTTGTGCTATTTCAGAGTTTAACAGTTAAGAAACTAACATTTCCAGGTAACAACAGGAAATGGATTTCTCCTGACATCTTGGTAATATAATTACATATTTGTTATTTGCACTAAACGAAACATTTGTCTTTATGTATGTAAATTTATTATAAATGTTTATCTACTAAGTATAAACACCTTAATTAGGATTTCTCTGTTAAAAGTAGTACTTTTGCTAATTGTTTAAATATTAAGATTTAGATTGTAGGGGAAAAAATTGCAAATAATGAGATTTTTCCATGTATTAGCTTTTAGTTTTTCTGTTTAATTCTTGATGAAGCTGAGAAACGCGATGCTGTGCTTGATCTGGTTTTGTTAATTTCCCCAATTTTTAAATTAATAATAAAGGTAATTAAGATAAAATGAACGACTAATTTGATCTTTACAAATTGTAATCCAGAGTTTGGTTCTTTACTATTGTTAATTTCTTGTGTTTTCTTTCTCCAGATAGACATATTAACGTTCATCTCTGACTGATACAAGGCTGAATGAATTCGAGCAATTTTTCTTGACATTAAACAGTCTATAGAGTTGTGGTCATGGCGTAGCGTGGGTGTCAGCCGCCCCCTTATTTAGGTATCTCAATTTAAAAGACTAAAATATACAGTAATTCTAAAGAACTTTTCGGCAAAAAACAATCATCATTATTGTGTATTGTACAGGTGTATTGTGTATTTATTGTGAAATTTTGCCGCTCCCTAAAAGTGCCGCCCGGGGCGGGCCGCCTCTGCCGCCCCCACTACGCTACGCCACTGATTCAAATCTTTTCTCCCGAAAGCAATTAACAGATGATCGGCACGACTCTACTGTTAAAGGAAAGGTATGATGTACGGGGGCAAGCCACTACTAATTTGAGGTGGAAAGCATATATTTTAATTTAAATAAATGAAAAGTATTATTAAATATTGCAGCCCGGCAATTGTGGCGATGTTATAATAAATAATTGCCCATTATTAAGTTTTAAATTTGTATTATAATTATTTTACTGGTGTCTACAATATACAGTGAGTTATTTTCAACATGACGTTTTAGTATAAAACTAGCGTGTTACACCCTGCATTTCCCAGGTTTATAAAAGTACCCGTCGCAATAATTGGTACACCCGGCGTTATAAATCGTAAAATTTCAAAAATGTATGTGATAAAATCCATTTTAAGAACAATAAAATCCTGATTTAGAAATTAAATTAGGATTTTATTTTTAATCTCGCGATCGAAAAGTAAGAACTTCGGATCACAGAATGTCTCGGCACGAGAAATCACCATCACAAACGATAGCGAACAGTGTATTTCAAATTAAATTCAATAGTTTCAGATTAATATTCTTTCACCTGTTTTTTAGTTTTAAAATTTTCGCTGTCTTTAGAGATTGCATATCTCTATCATTAAAGTTTTTTAGTAAATCTATCGGAAAGGAAGATTTGAAAATTCGTTAACACTCCAATGATCTTCATCGGTACGTTAAGTTTATGAACACTTGTTTTCCCGTTTAATTCGCCACGTAAATGAGGATAAATGTACTTTAAAACATTTCAAGACGTATCTTGGCGACTTAGTCATTGGCCACAAAGATAGAGTTTGATTTAGATAAAAATGTATGTAGTTTTACACTATATGAAACTAATGTAGCTAATATTTCATACAAAAATTTTTCGTATTCAATTAGTTTAGTATCAAACATTAAAAAGTATTTAACAATTTTAGACGATTCGAATTTAAAATAAAAATTTATTAAAAGAGTTATTTTAACATTTTATAAACTTAAAATCATTAAAAGCAAATTAAAGTAATTATTTCTTAAGATGTTCATGATGATAAATTGAAGAGAATGATTTCTTTCCACGATTTTGTATTTGCTCGTAGCATTTCTGAAAAAGATAAAAATTATTAATCTATAAAACGATTTAATCTACATTACAATTTTAGAAACGAAATAATTTATTTATTCTACTCGTAGGGCATTTTAGATAACTAAACGAGATAAATTTACATATAAGTAGGCCTATATATTATCTGTTCTCTAATATTTCAATTGTTGCGATGAGTAATACAAGAAAATAGCTACAATAAATGTTTATTTTTCAGCTCTCATAGATCTAAATTCAACTGTTGTATATAAAATTATTCAATAATATTCCTACCTTTATATAATAAAAGGTATCGCACGTCGATGGAAAAGCTTTTTAGAGAACAAGTTTAATACTGTGTAATAAAAGTAAAAAAAATTGACATAAGATAAAATTACATTCCTTACGTCAGTGGCACGTTATCCTACGGGCAAAACAGGCAATTGCCTGGAACCCCTTGCCAAACTAATCTTTTATAAACTCATTACTGTAATAAGAATTTAAACTTGGAGCCACGTCGGGAGACCCTAGATTATCAGTTTAGCGCAGGCGCAGCACAAAACTTAATAGTGTAATTTGCTAGCACGGATCATACTCAATGTCTCATCATACTATATTTCATTTCTTTGCTAAATGGAAAGCAGCTGTGAACCTACAGCGCCGTTGTTTCTATCCAACACAGTGTAATTAATTAATAGCCAAACATTATTGTATTCAGTTAAAACAGATAAACGTTTTCAATACTTAAACTGATATACAATATAAGTAAAATTGTTATATTAAGTGTATAGAAATAAACTTCATCAAGTAATACTCACGTTCAGTGTGGGGTACAATTTTGGTTCGTCAAAACTTAAAGTATATTTCCCCGCAGCATAACATTTTGCAAACTTTTCATATTCCTGCAAATATAAATTTATAAAATTAATAAATATTCTTGAAAAAAATGTATAAAGAAAGTTTAAGTATATTACTTTTGGAGATGTATGTCTGAGTTTACAAACGAATTCATCTACTTCTTCCATTGTTTGGAAAAATTTTATTTGCTGACCACAATTTTTACAGATTTCCAGTACCTAAAGAGTAAATGTTAGTAAGTTAGTATTAAAAATTACATTTTGATGATTACATTTAAGAAAACTTACAAGTGGTATTCCATTTTCATTCACGCAGAAACGAAGATTTAATTTATCTTCATCACTCAGAACTAATTAAAATAAATGATTTGTTTTATTATATATTTTCCTTAAATTATAATGTAAATGGAGTTAACATTAAAGAGAATATTACTTAGAACGAAGTAATGACGAAAACACACTTAAAAAACAAATCGAATGTTATTGAAACATACCACAATAATTGTCGACCTCCTGTGTAACCTCGTCGTAAGGATTCTCAGGTCTACAAGACGAATCATCCCAGCAAATAATTGCAGAGAAAGCCAAAATAAATGTAACTAATTCCAGCATAAGTTGCATATTAACCGATGGTTTCATTTCGTCTTTATGTTTGGGAGTTGTCGGTTTATTTATATATATATGTCTGGAGAAAAATAATAAATATTCAAGTCAGCAAAACTGATTTATTTTTAAATTCATCGATCAATAAAGATATCGATGTATTAAGTCATAAGCTGTAAATTGTATAAAAAGTTCCAAATTAATAAAACGTTATCAAATTGAAATTATTAAGGTATGTGAATCCGATCAGCTTCTGATAAGATTGACTTTTGCAATAGATTTACAAACATTTTTTTAAAAAGACGTAAATATTTCTCGGACTACAGGTCATAAAAGTCTTTAATGAAGGTATAAAGACATCTCTTTATATTTATAAATTACAAATATAAATGAAGTTCAAATATTGTTTTATACTTTTTAACTTTATAAGTCTAATAACATATCATTATTTATACGAATGCCTGAAGCATCCTATATATCTAAATAGCATTATCTAACGGAATAACTATACGAACTAAAATACAGCTCAAATAATTTTTTCCCTTTAATCGCTTTATCTAACCTGTTAAAAGTTTACTTATCAATATTCTCGTCAATAGGTTAGTTACTTTAAATACAGAAATATTTTATTTAATTCTTATAAATTAGAGCATTTTCCACACATACCAAAACTGTATATAATGAAAATTCTTGACACCACTATTACGGCTTTTGACGTCGGAACGATCACTTGACGTCCCCGGTATCACGACTTTCCATAGCAAAATAATTACGAATGTAAAACACAGTCATTGAATGAAGGTGTCATACTTTATTGTGTTTTGTGTACTGCACTGTACATCCAGGGCCGGATTATCGAATAGGCAAAGTGGACAAATGTCTAGGGCCCGTAATTCGGAGGGGCCCGGCTTCAGTGCAGAAGATTTCTGTGTTTCAAAACAAGTTAAAAATTATTTAAGAAATTCGATAGGACAGAAAAGACTGTATTTAACAATGGTTAGTAAGCTGCGGTCGACCAGCCATTGCCTAAAAAAAAAGGTCAACAGCCATTTGTGCGTCAGAAATAATGTACGCCACGAGATCTCTCACACCATCTAGAAATCTTCCTAGGGCCGCCTCTCTCGTGGTAGTACTGATGTATGGTTATGATTAATTTTCTAAATCTAAACTTATACGTCGCGACATCGCATAATTTGATATAGCGTTCAAGTTGTTCGAGTGCGAAGATATTATAATTCAATAGTGTTTTATAAAAGAGTTAAAAAAGATGACACCACGGTGTGACTTGGGGTGACACCACGATATCCGCACCGGGTGTCACCCATGCTACCTACGCTAATGTCACATTATATAAGATTTGTTTAGAAGCAACTTATTTAAATGGGGCCCCAATTTAAATTTTGTCTAGGGCCCGCTAGAGGCTTAATCCGGCGCTGTGTACATCTGAAATAAAACGGTAATAATTTGAAAACGATTGACCATGTTTGACGGTAGTTTCTGTATTTGTAAGATTTACAGGTATGTTTTTGAACATAATAACTCCGCTAGAATAGACAATTCGTTAACCTTTAATTGGAATAACTTATTATAATGCAATTGAATAAATTCTTGAATTAATTAGATTTCAGAATAACAAACAAAAGAGAAAAAGAAATCCACGTTTTCTATACAAACAACGAGGATGTTATAAAAAGTAGATTTAATAAAAAGTAAAATTTAGATAGCATAAAAAGTAGATTTAATAAAATATGACAAACGATTTCATTGTGTAATATTTTACTTTGACCCTCCGATTTTTTTGAAAATTTTCACATTTCGTGACCTCCTGAACTTAAAAAAGTCAAAAAAAGGAGAAAAGTCAGTGAACATTGTGTAATGGCATGTATTTCGATTAATATCTCATGTGGGTAATGATTAAGAAAGGAAGTTTTGCATGGTAACTTGTATTTAAGAAATATTTGTAGTATTAAATTTTGATGGCTAAATGTCTAGGCGATGGAGAGAGACAGGGTATCACGTATCATATCTCGAGTGGGGTCGAACTTAGCGAAGGTTTTACTTGTTCTTTGCATTTACAATTTTAAAAAAATTAAAAAATACTAGTAGTAATAAAACTTGTAATTTTTTTCTTAGATTTTACAATTAAAAATATTTATTTCATGAAAGTATAACTTTTCAAAATTTGATATAACTTATATTAAATAAAGTTATATTATAAAATGGAATGATTATAATTAATTCATAAATAATCTAAATAATATAATATAGATATTTACATAATTTCCTCATAAAAGTCTTGAAATTCTGATCTTTCTTGATAATATTTTACTGGTTTCTACACAACGGTATAAATATCTCGTACTTTAAACAAAGTTCAATATTAAGGAAGATGAAAGTTTTTGTCACATTCATTATTATCAACTTTGTTATTTTATCGACTCTTTGTCTCGCGTCTGACTCTCTTAAAAGGCCAGAACTTTTCAATAGAAGTCGTTGTAGTAAGTTTTCATTTGAATTAAATAAACATTTTAAACTGATTCTAATTATAATTTTTCATGTCATTGAATTATTTTGTATTCAATAATTTCGAAACGTTTGTAGATGAAGGTGATCGAAGTCGAACGAGTTTCCTGGGGTGTCTGAAGGAAAGGCGGAATTTGATCCTTAAGTGTTTTTATAAACCTATTATTTTGTTCAGATTATTTCCAATAATTACATTTTTGAAAATTTCTACTTTAGGCAAGCGACTTATTCAGAAACTGAGTTCATTTAGTGAAAGTGCTGAAGAGGAGGAAGAAACAAGAAGAAAAAAAATTATGAAAACAGCAGCGTCAAATACATAACAGAGATATTATTCCAACGGGTTGTTTCTTGCGCCATAAACAATTCCTTTTTAAATTAAAGTCGAGTCGATGTTGCCTGGTCTAATGAAATTTTACTAGATCTGCTGAATTTGTATTTAATCAGGCGATTCGGCGAAAACGTTAGGAAAAAGCCACTATTTTAGTAATTTTAAAACATATGATTGTACAAAACTGTAACATAAAATTAAACTGTTTTATTTTAAAATTTAATGTGAGACAGTATAATAATTAATAATTATACGAGATGAGACAGTACAATATAGCAATGAAGTGGAAAAGGTTTGATACTTCAGTAACACCACGACCTAAATTCTGTGCATCATATATAACTTAATTATTTGAACTCTAATTCGATTCGAAATACAAAAACACTGGATATTAATTTTATTACCGTTATGTAGAATAATAAATACATACAGTAAATGACGTAAAAGTTTGTTTTCATTCACTATATTTGGCATGATAGCTTGGGTACTAGGGCATTCATACCATTAAACTTCAATGCATAACATACATACAGTACATACATATTTTTGGTATCCGTTTTTTAGTTTTTTGGAACAGGTAATAAAAAATGTTGAAATTCCAAAATCGGGGAGGGTCAAATCTAACACGTTTACGATATTATGTTATAACAGGCGAGAAATAAAAGCTACTTTAAACTCGAAGTCAAATTAAAGCTTTCAAGTTTTATTTTGTTTAACTTTATCAGTTCAATTATTTATATTATTATTCGTATGAATGTCTGAACTATTATAAATATCTAAATTGCATGTAGTAAAGCGATAAAATAGGTCAACGAATTTTTCCTGTTAATTAATAGCGAGAAGTCAGATGCGGAAAATTTGGCTATCAACATAAATCAAAGTTTACTCTCTCTGATCAGCAGATTAAATAATTTGAGTAGAAAAATATCTGATTTAATTAAATTAGAAACATATTTCTCTAATGTATTTATAGATTAAAAAAACATAACGAAAATTATGTCGAATTTTTATTACGTGATGAGTTAGCGATTTCTGAAATGTAGAAATAATTAAACGAGTATATTGAAAAACTCATTTGAATTTAACCGAATAACATTTTTTATACTGTGCAATTAATTTCTACATTAAATGCTCAGAAGCTTTTATTTTTCCAGAACTTACAAAATTAAAAAAGTCATAGAAAACAAAAATAGTAAATACGAGCAAATATTGATTGTGACGTGGTCACAATGCCGGGTTGCAATTTCTTATCATATTTTTTTAAATCTATCTAATTTTAAATATATCCTCACCAACTCAAATAAGTAGTGCCTTGTCCTGTAAGTTATATCATACTTTTTCTGTTAACAATTGACTCGTCTCTCTAAGTCCTTTTGGGGAAAATATATAAATTGAAATAACATGATTTTTGGTTTGCATCGGAGGTTCGTATATAGTTAACCGGTGCATCCTGCCCCAAATTTTCCCATTCCTGGCTTTCGGTTTTATTTATCTAATACCTTTCTCCAGATTTAAAAAAGACAGTGAAAATTTATAGGTCTACAATTTTTTTTAAATTACAGCCCAACTACCGGAAAGCATCGTCAAGAGTCGTATTCCAAAACAGTGAAATTTAACAAATGGTGACTGGTCTTCAATTTTAATTTTATTACCGTTATTTAGAATAGTAAATAAATATAGCAAATGACGTAAAACTTAGTTTTTTACGTTTTATGAAACATCTAATTTGTTTAATCGTTAGTATCGTCAATGTTGAAAATTTATATAGAAAACTCGCATGTAATTCTTTCCTTCGGGTGATTTGCTATCTCTTCCTGAAAAATCCTTTAATTTGCTCCATTCGAAGTTTTATACGCACTTTAGATATTCATTTTTAAAAAATAAATTATTGAACTTATAAAATTAAAAGCTATATGAAATAATACTTAAAATTCGATTTTGTAACCAAATAATAATTATCGATAAAACAATTAAATTTATACGAAACGCTTTCGTCATTTGGGGTCTAGAAGATCGATAAACACGGATATTTACATCTTTTATCAATCAATAACAAAAGCTGATAGTTGATTTATACGAAACTGAAATCCTTTAAAGTGCCGGCTGATTCCGCAGTTAACATAAGTTATTTGTGTTAATTAATATTTCAGTTTTAGCAATTTGGAATCGTTCGTTTAATTTAATGCTCACGATTTGGTATCTTTATTCATCAGCGAATTTAAAAATAAATTAGTTTGCAGACGTGAAGAATAAATTATGCAAAGTGATTTTTTCTAAAATAATCTCCTTCCATATGCCGGAAAAATTGAAGTTTCCTCATAATAAATCACCAATTTCTATAATCCTCACGTATAACAAAAATATATAAATAAGTCGACAAGACAGAAACACGAGAGACGAAACAAAGCAATCAACGAACATGAAGCTTGTGCTGGAGTCATTCATCTTTGTGTTCGCTTTTTCACCAATTATCTGTTGGGAAGACACTTCTGTTAGACCAGCGGACCCTTATAAGGAGCTTACAATGGCCATACAACAATATTGTGGTATGTATCTATGAAGTGAGATTCATACTTTGTCAGTTTTCTTTCTAAATAACATTTGTTTAATATTAACCTCGCTTAAATTAAAATTTAAAATAATGTACGATTAAATTAAAACAATCGGTTTACTTGCTATTTTAATTAGCTTTCAGCGAAGAAAATAAAGACAACCTTCGGTTTTGCTTGATTGAAAACAAAATACAATTCGTAAGTCTTGTTAGGTGCGAAATTTTTCAAATGTACTTTCATATTAATTAATTTATTCTCATTTCGTATTTAGGTGTTGGATTTGTACAAAAACTGTGCACAACAATTGAAGTTTTTCCAAACGTTTGGAGAAATAAATAACTACATTTGCCAAATCAGACAAACGTCTCCACAAGTAAGACATTCAGATTTGTAAATTTGCAAGGACAATTATTCTTTTCATAAATTAATTATATTTAAATTTACAGCAATACTCAAAATTTGTCAAGTGTTATATCACGGGGAAATATACCGCAAGTTTTGACGATCCGAAAATTTATCCTGTTATCAATGTGAGTATTAATTCATAAAATAGAATTTTGTAAGATTTAAAAATAAATACTGTAGTTTTATACCAAATTAATATAAGTAATTAAAACTTGTAGAATGCGATAAGTGAAATTTTGTACATCAATATTTCTTCATGAATATTTGTTTATAGAAATGCTTTCGATGATTATTAACCTTTGAGAATCGTTAGGCAATATTTTATTAAATCATTACTGATATTTTTAAATTTTCAATTGAATTATTATTCAAGATGTTACTTAATACTGTTGAAGTTCGACAAAACATTTCAAACAGATTGTTGTTTATTGGGTTTTGTATTGAACGTTTGAAAATATAAAAAATAAATATGTTTAGCGATTCAATGCTTCTGCAATGAATAATAATAGAGAAAAATCTGTTAATAGAAACAAGAGTGTACCGATGATAACTTTTAGGTTTTGCAGGATTAATTCCATTTCATTTATTAGTAATTTTTATACCGCTGTTCTGACTTGGAAAAGTAAGAAAGTGTCCAAATTTCTGTATAATGAAGAAGAGAGAAAAACCTTTATTCAAGTTGACAATGAACAATTCAATTGCACATTACAGATGTACATGGATAAACGCTAAAATTGATACAGAAATGTATTTGAGTGTGAGTGACCATTCATCTTTTCTGCAAATTTTAATTTTTAAACTGAAACTGTAGAACATTTACCTTAGAATTTACGTATACATTAACGAATTCAACAGTATCACCCAC
Organism: Centruroides vittatus; assembly: GCF_030686945.1. Lineage (NCBI taxonomy): Eukaryota > Metazoa > Arthropoda > Arachnida > Scorpiones > Buthidae > Centruroides > Centruroides vittatus. Next base: position 60,999 of record NW_027122277.1, on the reverse strand, counting down.
AAACGAACACGATAAACGTTATATGATTGCAATATACATCACAATCCACAATAGTATTTTGAGTGTGCCAAGCTCGGAAAACTGTGTGCATTCACGTACTCTCACTCGTATTACAAAACGTTTACATTAATGCAAGGAGTGTTGCGTATTTTGCGCACTCAAAATATGATTATCAATCGTGATATGTGTTACAATTTATTACTTTTTATTGTGTTCGTTTGTGGGTGATACGATACGATTAATTAATATATCCATGAATTTTAAGACAAAGAATCTGAAAGTTTCTGGAATACATCTGGAATTGTAAAAATGTTAGTTTAAAAAACTTCTGTTGTTTAATCTAAGATGTAAGTGTCCCGATAATTTGCAAAATTAAGTTCAAGTATTAAAATTGCCTAAAGTAGCCAAAAAGAGGCTCAAAACTACTTGATTAATTACCAAGTACCTTTCATTAACGAATGCACGACGATTCTATTGCAGACGGTCCTATAAACAATTTGCAACTGTATGTGTTTTATGAACGTTTTGAAGTTGGAACAAAAAAATTTTTATTTTTATTTTTTCTGTCCATGGATGTTCTTTGTGTCCTCCACTGGGCACAGACAGCATCTCTTTATCTCCTTTGGTTTTATTTATGACAAGAAGCAGACAACTTTCCGAACTTTTACAAATTCTTGATTTGATGTAAAAATTTTCAGTAGATAAGAATGACATGAATTATCTGTTTCGCTATTGTAAAGAAGTTGAGATAAAGTACCAAAAGTTTTAAAACAAAAGAAAAATGAAAAGTTTGAAGTTTTATTTTTAAAATTTAGTAAATTCTGTTTCTCTATACTTTTTTTATTGGTTTATTAATTTATTAAGATATTGTAAGTAAAGTAAGTTAAATATAAAATAAAATATTAACGAAATGACTTAGTGAACTTAATTACCGTATTTAAGTATTCCAAATATTTTTGTATTCTTGTATGTAAGTAAGAAGCTGTATGTATATTTTCCATCGTCTGATAAATAAAGTTAAAACAATTTTAATTTTTTTCAGAAATGCTTCGAGCAAATTGAGAATCGTGAAATAAAATCGACCTCTCCAATTTATCTTCACGAACATCGCATTGAATAATTATTCTCATTTGATTTTAACGATAACTTTTTAAATTAAAAAATGTCAGAATAATCCTTTATATAAAGTCTTATTTAAATCAGAATCGTCTAAAATTCTTCGAAATTCATTGTACAGAGCAATTCGTTTAATTGCGTATTTCGATGAAACAGGAAAACTATGAATTTAGGAATAAAATCTTAAATCAATATTAATTTTTCTAATGGCTATTATTATCCGCCCTTAGACTTATTATACCAGAAATGGAATTTTCGCCTGTTTAGGAAATCATTTTTAGTGACTCATTTTTTATATAGGAATGTATATTAAACATCTTGTCTTTTATTAGCCTCTATACAAATTATACGTTGTTAAAAACCACACATTGTTTCAAACATTAAAAATACATTTAAAAAAAATTCAATTTGCACTTTATAATGATGACTACCTCATTCATTTTAAAAAACCGCAAAACTATTTTGGATGCAATAATAAATGTTAAAATCATTAAAATTTTATTGCAACAATAAGAATTGTCAAATAGTTAAAGATTCTATAAAATTCATAAAATTGAAAGAAACTGAAAAAATTAATAATAATAATAAGAAGAAGAAGAAGAACTTCCACGTAAAGATGGTGGACGTGGCCTGATTGACATATTTAACCTTCACTACAAACAAATACGGACACTGCGAGAGTTTTTCTACAAAAAACAAGAAACATCACAATTACATAAAGCAGTAACTCTAGCAGACTGGAATAACACACCATTAAACTTACACTCACATCATATGGACACGACATAACATATAAAAAGCATAGACACCTTAAACAATCGTGGGATCAAAAGGCGCTACGTGGCAGGCATCCTTACGACCTGGCCCAGGATTTTGTTGACAAAACTGCATCAAACAGCTGGTTAGCTCGGGGATGCCTCTTTGGGGAGACGGAAGGATTCATGATTGCCATACAGGATCAGGTCATAAATACTAAAAACTACAGAAAACACATACTCAAAAATACAACATTCACAAATGACACATGCAGAAAATGTCACGTCATGCCAGAAACTATACAACACATCACTTCTGGTTGCAAGCTCTTGGCACAGACAGATTATTTACACAGACATAATCAAGCAGCAAATATAATACACCAAGAGCTTGCAGAGAAACACAAATTAGTAGACATCCACGAACCATACTACAAGTACATTCCACAAACAGTATTGGAAAACAACACGCACAAAATGTACTATGACAGAGCCATAATCACGGATAAAACAATTTACCACAACAGAGCAAACGTCACACTCATTGACAAACACAATACATTATAGACATATCCATTCCAAACACTCACAATATACAAAATACATGCACTGAAAAAATTAGCAAGTACACAGAACTCGCCCAGGAAATAAGGCATCTGTGAGGATGGATAAGGTGCTTATTGTACCTGTCGTTCTCTCCTGTACAGGTGTCATACCACACACACACTGAGCACATTACAATTCAAAATAAACAGATACATTAAACTATAGAAGATCACTATATTGAATACATGTCATATTGTTAAAAAATTCCTGAAAACAGACACACACATTTACAGAGTTCTTTAATATCAGATGTAGTAGCCGTTATATACGTAATGAGAATGTATGTCTCTTTAATCCGAATAGGTAATTAATTCCGATAGACTCTCTCGCAGCTATCAGGTTAGGTACTCCTTTATTGGTATTCACAAATGAATTTCGGGTTTATGCAACATCTAAGCCCCTCCTCAGTGTAATGCTATAAAAATTAAAAGGTCAGTTACACACTTAGTTATTTCAGAAATTTAACGCATGTAGATAATCTTTACAGACGCAAAAATTTTTTCATACCTATGAAGGCAGAGCATTTCAAATTTTTCGATACACTTATACGATACTCCTAGTTATGTTTTAAATATAAAAACATGAGTGTGTATCGGATGACAATGCAAAGTTTCCGTAAAATTGACGATAAAATCCGTAGAGGTGCACTTTAAAAAAAAAAAAAAAAACAGTGCTATAGTAACTAATATTTTTATAGGTTATTAAATAATAGTATACGCAATTAATAACATTGTACAACTTATGGGATACATACCAACATGACAATGACTATTTATTAATTTATAATAATAAAATAACAAATGAGAAAATAATATTAAATATAATAAATAATATAAATGAAAATATAAAATTTGAGATTGAATTAAAAAAGCATAACCAAATAAACTTTCTAGATATAGATAAATTCTCATTCAAAACATATAAAAAACCATGTAATGTAAATAAGACCATCAACTATCACTCTTGTATATCTGAAACCACAAGAAAGAATACCTACATGATGAATATAAAAAACATATATACCAGAACTTCTAATAAAACAGATCGTAAAATGGAATTAAAACAATTAGATAATAAGTTCACCTTGAATAATTACTCCATGAATAAGTTAAAGAGTTGGCATAAACAGTATTATAAAAACAGATTCAATACTAAATATAAAACCGACAAAACTTATAAATCCTTCAACTATATTAAGGATATTCACAATAATTGTAGTAAAATTCTAAAACAAAGATAATATAGTTTTGGCCCCATCTCTGACCAACAAAATTTTACACAACATCCACTCCGATAATATAAAATACAATGTAGATAAATTTAAAAAATCAGGTGTCGTTTATAAAATTAATTGTAATTGTCAAAACCCAAAAAATTATATAGGTGAAACTGGTAGAACTTTGGAATTAAGAATTAAGGAACACGAAGCTGCTATAAGATTAAAATACAATAATTCTCCGCGGTTTAGTCATATAAATAACAGTAATTGTCAGATTGACAGAAGCAACATAAAAATACTTCATTACGAAAAAGAAATGTATAAACGTAAATTCAAGAAACATATTGAAATAATAAAATATAATAATGATAATTTAGTTAATCTATCAAAAGGTATGCAAAGTGATGAACAGTGGTATAATATGACAGAGGGCGTGACAGGAGAAAGTAACCTTTGATGTAAGTGTCGTATGCTGTTTACAAATGTAATACTGGAGATAATAGAGAAGAAAATATAATGTATGTATTAGCCTTTATAATTTGTTAAATAATTTACTTATAACTTGTAAAACTGTTACTTTAATTACAGTCATTCCGACCGTTTTTAATACACAATGTTTTAATTAAAAAAATACCTTTTATTGTATAATTATTTGTTCGGAAAATATCATGTTGGTATGAATCCCATACTCTGTACAATGTTATTAATTGCGTATACTATTATTTAATAACCTATAAAAATTTTCGATACACTTATACGATACTCCATTGTCATATTACAGTTACTATAACACTGTTTTTTTTTAAAAAAAAGGTGCACCTCTACGGATTTTATCGTCAATTTTACGGAAACTTTGCATTGTCGTCCGATACACACACATGTTTTTATATTTAAAACATAACTAGGAGTATCGTATAAGTGTATCGAAAAATTTGAAATGCTCTGCCTTCATAGGTATGAAAAACATTTTGTCTGTAAAGATTATCTACACGCGTTAAATTTGTGAAATAACTAAGTGTGTAACCAACCTTTTAATTTTTGTAGCATTACACTGAGGAGGGGCTTAGATGTTGCATAAACCCGAAATGCGTTTGTAAATACCAATAAGAAAGTACTGTACCTAACCTGATAGCTGCGAGAGAGTCTATCGGAATTAATTACCTATTCGGGTTAAAAAGACATACATTCACATTACAGTTCTTTAAGTGTTCATTTGTTTTGGTTACTATGCTTTGACTGGTCCAGCATAGTACACTGCCATCGTTGTTAATTGATTATATCTCACATAACCCAACATAATAATAATAAGCGTTTACAAATACATGGTTCAGGGTATTCTATTTTAAACATCAGAAGGAAGGACGAATAGAATAAAAAGGGAGAAAACAGTAAACAGCGATGTCTTTCTTTCTTTATTTGTTGTGTTCATCTGCAGATTCGAACAGCGGTTTCATACTGGAAATGTTTATAAGTGAGAAATGTAATATTCCTGCTACATAATATATGCGAACATACTATACAAACAACATAGATTCAATATTATTAGCATATACAACAAATGAAATATTTATTCAGCAGATTAACTACAAAAACGCTCAATCTAGCAATTTTCAATCATAACGAAAATGCAACGAAAGAAATAAAACCACACAGATCTAAACTGACCAAGTTGAAATATTATCCGCCTTACTCAATTAGCGCAAAATTAAACATTAAAAGTCTTGTATTACTAACATCGCCTGATTAATTCATCAAAATAAAATAAACATAAATGTAATTTAAAAGGAAATAATTTTTATTTATCAAGATTCATTTGACATTCCTTAAAATTGCTAACGGTGAATCGTGTTTCGACATTACATACTTTCGTTGCATTTATCGCGCATTTCGCAACAATAACATGTTATGCAATTACTTAATTATCGGAAAAAATTAAAACTTTTAAACCGATTTAAATTTTTACAATAATCGACCTTTAAAATCAAGTAAAATATTTACAGTATTTTGTAAATTATAATTATTAGTGATTATTTTCGCAAGAAGGTAGAATTTTGAGATAAATTTAAAATGTGTGCAGCGAAAGAAATACACTTGTTATCTCTTCCTTTCAAAATGTCCCGAATTTTCAAGAGCATATTGAAGACAGTGTAGAGCGAATTGAACACCTAATAACGATAAAGAAAAAAAAACAATTAATTTATTCTATTTTTTTTTTGTTTTAAAATCTTTACAGCCACGTATTAATTGCTACAGAACTAAAATTTATACTCTACGTATGTTTCTTATATTTGATAAACTTCAATATACCTTTACCGGACATCCCTTCGATACAACGAAAAACTCAGCACAACTAAATCCCAGTTCGTTTTCTCGAAATTGTTTCATGAAATCCAACATCTAAATAAATATAAAATTTAATAATTAAAAGAAATAGATTATAAAAGTACAGTTTGCCGTATTTACAATAACTACAAATAAAACTTACTTTTATTTTGTCTTCTACCGCCAAACGAGCAGAAGAGAAGATTCTTATTTCTTGAAAAGAATCATAAGCCTAAACATATAAAATTAAAAACATCATTGAAAATATAAAATTGATAAAAATTCTTATTCTGCCCATTAGAACTTACGAATGCCGAAACACGGGAAACAGCAAAAGAGAACAACAATGCCAGAAAAACGAATAAAATGGCGGCGAGAGATAATAATAGCCAAAAAATTCCAGCCAGTTCAACGAAAATAGAACTGTAGATGAAAAAAGCTAATATATAAATATTTACGCCAAATGCAAAGAAAAATAGCTCCTTCCATTTATCATTCATCTGATTTATAAGATCATAAATCTCTGCGTGCTTTGAGATGATTTCGTCAACATCAGACTTTGTGCATCTATTTCTGGTTAATTGTAATTGTTTTGCTAACTCATCGAATCTCCCCAGTATCAAAACAGCTACTGTTAATGATGCCGGTATCATCCATAAATAAAATCCCATTTCGAAGGAACCAAGTATATTAAGCGAAACAGTGCAAAACAGTGCTCGAGAATAATTCGATTCCTTCTCTACAACCCGAGAGAAAACAAGCGAGGAAATCAAACAGAGAGAAACGGAACAAAAGGAAAAACAACCACCAAAAAATCTGAACATTACCAATTGATACCAAAACAATTTTTCCTCCTCACCATTGTAACTCGATATTTTCATGTCAAAGCTTAGTTTTCTGTTACCGATATGTATAGAAAAAATGCAAGCAATAATCATGAAATAAAAGGCCATTTTCAGAAAAGGATGCATTGCTTTACCGCTATATCTTTCAATAGGACTGCAGAAAACAACATTCTCTTTAGTAGCAAGGTTCTGAAGGACAAATACAAGTATTTGAGCAACCAATACAATCTGAATGAGTTTCCTGTAAAATTCTATTATTTTTGATTGTCTGGCGCTCAACTGCCGACAATCGCAGCGCTTGTAATAAATATCGCCGAAAATTATACCAATAGAGAATATGGGATAAACCATACAGTAAACACAATTCTCTGCCATATTCCTAGTCCATCTAACTAGAAGCTTATCATTCTATAACAATTCGAAATTTCTACTCTAATGCTGTTTTCTAGAAATCGTAACGATTTTCCTTTCTCGTTCCACCTGTATTCGCTTATATTATAACGGAAATAAGCGAAATAGTTTACTCATCTATCGGCTGTGCAAAACTTTTATGATCGCAATGCAATCGATCATTATCGAAACAATTTGAAATGCGTTTACTTTTGAGAATAAATGTTTCTATATTTCTACTTCGGAATAATAAAATTCGATTCGATTTATAATAATAACGAAGATGTTTATTGATTGGACTAGTTTGAATTGATTGAATTAAGGTAATGCAACACTTGAGCGATCTGCCAAAGGAAAAGACCCTCCAGAGAAGACTTCCTCAGGAGGGTCTTTTCCTTTGGCAGATCGCTCAAGTGTTGCATTACCTTAATTCAATCAATTCAAACTAGTCCAATCAATAAACATCTTCGTTATTATTATAAATCGAATCGAATTTTATTATTCCGAAGTAGAAATATAGAAACATTTATTCTCAAAAGTAAACGCATTTCAAATTGTTTCGATAATGATCGATTGCATTGCGATCATAAAAGTTTTGCACAGCCGATAGATGAGTAAACTATTTCGCTTATTTCCGTTATAATATAAGCGAATACAGGTGGAACGAGAAAGGAAAATCGTTACGATTTCTAGAAAACAGCATTAGAGTAGAAATTTCGAATTGTTATAGAATGATAAGCTTCTAGTTAGATGGACTAGGAATATGGCAGAGAATTGTGTTTACTGTATGGTTTATCCCATATTCTCTATTGGTATAATTTTCGGCGATATTTATTACAAGCGCTGCGATTGTCGGCAGTTGAGCGCCAGACAATCAAAAATAATAGAATTTTACAGGAAACTCATTCAGATTGTATTGGTTGCTCAAATACTTGTATTTGTCCTTCAGAACCTTGCTACTAAAGAGAATGTTGTTTTCTGCAGTCCTATTGAAAGATATAGCGGTAAAGCAATGCATCCTTTTCTGAAAATGGCCTTTTATTTCATGATTATTGCTTGCATTTTTTCTATACATATCGGTAACAGAAAACTAAGCTTTGACATGAAAATATCGAGTTACAATGGTGAGGAGGAAAAATTGTTTTGGTATCAATTGGTAATGTTCAGATTTTTTGGTGGTTGTTTTTCCTTTTGTTCCGTTTCTCTCTGTTTGATTTCCTCGCTTGTTTTCTCTCGGGTTGTAGAGAAGGAATCGAATTATTCTCGAGCACTGTTTTGCACTGTTTCGCTTAATATACTTGGTTCCTTCGAAATGGGATTTTATTTATGGATGATACCGGCATCATTAACAGTAGCTGTTTTGATACTGGGGAGATTCGATGAGTTAGCAAAACAATTACAATTAACCAGAAATAGATGCACAAAGTCTGATGTTGACGAAATCATCTCAAAGCACGCAGAGATTTATGATCTTATAAATCAGATGAATGATAAATGGAAGGAGCTATTTTTCTTTGCATTTGGCGTAAATATTTATATATTAGCTTTTTTCATCTACAGTTCTATTTTCGTTGAACTGGCTGGAATTTTTTGGCTATTATTATCTCTCGCCGCCATTTTATTCGTTTTTCTGGCATTGTTGTTCTCTTTTGCTGTTTCCCGTGTTTCGGCATTCGTAAGTTCTAATGGGCAGAATAAGAATTTTTATCAATTTTATATTTTCAATGATGTTTTTAATTTTATATGTTTAGGCTTATGATTCTTTTCAAGAAATAAGAATCTTCTCTTCTGCTCGTTTGGCGGTAGAAGACAAAATAAAAGTAAGTTTTATTTGTAGTTATTGTAAATACGGCAAACTGTACTTTTATAATCTATTTCTTTTAATTATTAAATTTTATATTTATTTAGATGTTGGATTTCATGAAACAATTTCGAGAAAACGAACTGGGATTTAGTTGTGCTGAGTTTTTCGTTGTATCGAAGGGATGTCCGGTAAAGGTATATTGAAGTTTATCAAATATAAGAAACATACGTAGAGTATAAATTTTAGTTCTGTAGCAATTAATACGTGGCTGTAAAGATTTTAAAACAAAAAAAAAATAGAATAAATTAATTGTTTTTTTTTCTTTATCGTTATTAGGTGTTCAATTCGCTCTACACTGTCTTCAATATGCTCTTGAAAATTCGGGACATTTTGAAAGGAAGAGATAACAAGTGTATTTCTTTCGCTGCACACATTTTAAATTTATCTCAAAATTCTACCTTCTTGCGAAAATAATCACTAATAATTATAATTTACAAAATACTGTAAATATTTTACTTGATTTTAAAGGTCGATTATTGTAAAAATTTAAATCGGTTTAAAAGTTTTAATTTTTTCCGATAATTAAGTAATTGCATAACATGTTATTGTTGCGAAATGCGCGATAAATGCAACGAAAGTATGTAATGTCGAAACACGATTCACCGTTAGCAATTTTAAGGAATGTCAAATGAATCTTGATAAATAAAAATTATTTCCTTTTAAATTACATTTATGTTTATTTTATTTTGATGAATTAATCAGGCGATGTTAGTAATACAAGACTTTTAATGTTTAATTTTGCGCTAATTGAGTAAGGCGGATAATATTTCAACTTGGTCAGTTTAGATCTGTGTGGTTTTATTTCTTTCGTTGCATTTTCGTTATGATTGAAAATTGCTAGATTGAGCGTTTTTGTAGTTAATCTGCTGAATAAATATTTCATTTGTTGTATATGCTAATAATATTGAATCTATGTTGTTTGTATAGTATGTTCGCATATATTATGTAGCATAAATATTATATTCAGGAACAGATCTAGGTTCTTCAGGGCCTTGGGCTTGTTGAAGCCTATCCGGGCCTCATTTTATTTAATTTAACCTATTTTATTTGGCCGGATGACCGAGCAATCAAGGTGGCAGCCTACCGCTCTGGGGGACTTGAGATACAATCCGAACGGGTAAAATAATCCCCAAGAATTTTTCGGGAGGTGGTTTTCATATCACAACTCTAAGTAGTTTTTATTCTACCCTGCCAAATCGCACTACAGAGTAAAAAGAGACTGCATTCTAATCTAGGTAGGTCGGACACCCAGTAATCACTGAGGTGACTTGGAAAATAATAACAGAACCCAAGATAAGTGATCGGGCTTCAGCTCTGGCTCTGATGGGGACCAACCTTCTTGCCTTTCTCGCTTTCGAGTTCAACTCTTTAACGTCTACATACATCTAATAAAATTTAAAAGTAAATACGACTTAATCAAAGATGAAATCTTTGTATTTTGTCTTTTCTTTTTTGCTGTTTACACCATCCGTAGTCCTTTAGCACTTCACAAAATCTCGGAGACGACCTTTTCTTTGAGAATACTGCCTCTGCAGAAAAATGTAAAATCAGGTAAAACGTCATCTGGTGTTAAAACCACAATCACAAAATTACATTTTAAAGTACAAATTAATACAATTTTACGTGGTGGGCGTTATTTACATCTAATAAAATTTAAAAGTAAATACGACTTAATGAAAGATTTCATCTTTGATTAAGTCATACAGTTTTGCACAACTTTAAGCTGTTTGTTCACACTCAACCAAGAACTGAGTGATGCTTAACTTCTCGAACTGCGGAGCCCCCTCCTCATAAGGGGCCTGCCCAGCGTAAAGCCGAGCTATAGGTCTATAGACCTCTTTACTAAGTTTCCCATCAAATCCTTTATTCTCTAAAGCACTGAGCTTCTGTTGCATGCCAGGTGGGTTCTAGCCATCACCCTTGCCTAGCCCTTAAATAGTTTTACCTACATTGCCTAGCCATAACCTTTGCCTAGTAATTGCCTTGTAATTGGTGGGGCCCGAAGGTTCCATGTTTACTTTAGAATGGGCGAAAGGGTTATAAGTTAGCCCTACCCGATTAGAGTCCGAGCTTTAGGATTTCGTCCTACTTTGTGGAAAGAACTTCACAAAGTCACACGTCAGTTGGTAACTAGCCATTGTCGGTACGAGACTGGACCACAGAGAATTCCTTTAGGTAAGGGGGGCAGCTGGGACTTAGGCAGGAGTGGCCTGTCTCCAGCTGCAAACCAAACTTCTTGCTGCATTTCAACAGCTTCGTTTTGCACTCTTTATTGGAGTGCTCCATCAAACATCGACTACAAGTCTAAGCCACCGCCCAACAATGCGGGCGATATGCCCGAACTCATAGCACCTATAACATTGAGACAACGCGAGACATTCCCAGACTTGGTTTCTAGTCCACCCAACATGGACCTTGCCCCATTCAAGGAGCCTTTTAAATTGGGTAGCCGTAACCTCGCAGGCCCAATTGAGGAAGCCCCCTTTCCTTTAAGGGAAAACTTGAGCTTCAGGTCGTCAACCTGCATTCCCACATTGTTTTGGACAGAGATTATCTCTGCCAGTCTGTCTTTACTGATCTACTCTTGGACATCGTAAATAATCACTCTGGGACATCTCTTCTTTGGCAGCCAACAGATGACTGCCTCATTCAGCACCTTCCTTTCTGTCAACTGCTTTTGGAGTACTTTGACATCTTTACAGAATGCTACCTCGATCAGGACACCGTTCCGTCTAACCTGGACATTCTTCACCCCTACCTTTAATTTGGCAAGGTTGATGTTCTTTTTGACGCGATCGCGGACCGCATCACTACTCTCCTTTCTGTCCTTTAGGTACACGAGGAGAACGTGTTCCAATAAAGGCATGGAAGACCTTCAGAAGGCTTACGGAAGGTCCACGTGCTTCCCTTTTTTGTCATCGCAAGATTTTCCTTCTCCACTCTATTGGGTCTTTGGATCAGTTGGTGAGGCAGAGCCACCTTCCTCTCTGTTAAGTTCATAAAGCTCTCGTAAGGCTCGCACTTTGGTGCGTAGAGCACTTAGCTAGCACTCTTGCCTCAACACTAACGAGGTCATCTTGGTAAAGAGGTGGTGGATGGCAGAACCTACTGTCTTTTGACAGCGGTTATCGGTCCTGCCTAACAGAGCCGCCAGCGCCTCAGAGATTCCCTCAATCTCCTAGCCCACTTCTGGGAATGTTAACTGCACCATGGCAGTTCCTTCTTGCATTTCGGCAGAAAAAGGATTCCCTTCATCACTCGCCGAAGTGATCATTTATCCTGGGTCCGTACAAGACGTCTCGACTTCGCCATTTTTGGGACCAACTTCTCTGCTTGCCCTCAAAATCCTCTCTTTCCCATCCCCAGCCGTGGATGAACACTCTTCAGCAAGGGGAACAGAAGGAGAACACTGGGGGGTCACCACTCTCCCAGAAGGAACAGCATCTGCATCCTCCACTATGCGTACCTGCCTACGAATTGCCCCCTCACTTCTTGTGGCTGCCATATTATCAGCCAATACTATTCCTCTGAGGCGATACAATCAGCCTCTTCTGGGCACGAGTTGGAGACTGGATCGACGATCTGCTCGGCCCTTTCAAGTACCACCACTGGCTGCAATCCCACCTTTACAGCTTTGTTTTTCTTGTTGGCATCCCGCTTCTTGCGGGATTGCCACTTTTTGGATGTGGTGCCAGAAATACCACTTCTACCCTTTCCATTACTTTTTGACTCCTTTGAAATTCCCGTTAGCTCGGCATTCTCGGCTTTACAAGTTTCAGAGCACAGAGTCACATGCACGTTACTCTTTTGTTCAGTCATAATCAAAATAAAAATAGAAGAGTTGAAGCCACTTCCAACCTTTCATGGGTGCCCAACATTCGTTCGGACATCAGGCATCAGAGTGAGCGTTTAAGAGCCTCCTCACGAATGATTCAGCTTGCTGCCAGGACAGCTACCCATTTAATTGGCCACCTACCCAAGGTCATCCCAGCCTAGCTGGTTGCTTGGCTTGGGCTGCCTTCTTATCTCTACTAGGACGCTTTCTTCCGATTTCTCTTCTCCGGGCGGGTTACGGCCTATTCAGCGCATGATGGGCCTTTAAGCATCTCTCTCCTCAAGACACAAGGAAGTTTGCCCTATGCCACAGAGAGGCTCTGCCAACCACACATCACAGTAGACAGCAGCTAGCAGGATCCAGTGAGCTACTACAGGTGCTATCTCCCTGGTCACCAGCGAGGCTTTGGCAGTGGGAGTACGACTCCTTGCCCCATTGGTTTCGGTATGCAGGCCACAGCCCCTAGGCTGGCACTGGGTGTGCAAAGCCCAGTCTTCCTCCTAGTAAACTGCGTCTCTTATACCATGTGAAATGAGTTTTACGTGGCTCGCGCTGCCATGGGCTAAGATAATATCGACCGCATTCGGCCGCCTTTTTAGTGTTTAACCATTGACTTCGCACCACCAAAGAGAATGAAATAGTTCATAAAAATGTGTTTCGAGTTCCAGAGGGAAAGGACTGTTAGATCCATGGCCTCCAGTTCTCTAGTGAATCCAGGAGTTCCAGCGTTCCAGCATCCCCAGGCCCTATAGAGGACACTGGAAACTTCACCCACGAGTACGGCAAGTGGGAGATCATCTTGCTGCCAACGAGAGCGGTCTCTATCGAGGGCAGGGAGACTCGTGCTGGACCGTTCATATAGCGCAGCAGGATCCCTACCATGTTTCAATCTTGTCCCTGTCAAGTGAGGTTCCACTTGGTGCTTTCACTCCTTATCGGCAAGGCGACCAACTTGCGTCAGACGAGCCCAATCAACTACACTCCTTTTATCTCTTCTGAAGAGAAGTCCTCCCTAGGAATCCTGTTAGTAGCGGCTACAGCGACCACCTTCCAGAATCGGACGTACTGAGGCACCATCTTGGCCCTCTTACTGCCGAGACTATTAAGAACGGCCACCATATCTCGACCGTACCCAGTCTCCCTTCTGTTTTGATTTGAGTCTGCATGCCACTATGCCAAATTACAGTTCTAGTTGCCATCTGCCTGAACAGGAATAGATTCCAGTTTAGGGAGATGTTAGAAACCCTGGATATTCCACATGGACAAGAAACTTCATTAAGGTCTGGTACACAGACCCAAGGCCCATGATACTCTGACACTTCTGGAACCTTAGGCCCGAATCTAAAGACTCCATCAATGGCCAAGGCCAAGGCGGGACCTTCGGATCGGATACACGCCGTCTCTCGCAGCTAGGCTTCCCTGCCACGTCAAGGCAGGTTCACTAACTCAGGAGGGGTAGTCTGTTCGGATATGTCAGGCCTCGTCCCTCACCACCCGGCCCTCCCATTATGGGCCTAGCTGAACCCATAATGGACTTGCAAAAAGAGGCCCTCTTAGTGCCCACAGGGCAGAAAAAAGTTTTAAAAAAGAAAAATCTAACCTAACCTATTAACTATATTTTGCTATACGATAAGTGCTCATTGTTAATGAAAAAGTATTAAAAATTTTTGATTATATTTCAATTTTTGTGAGCCCTTAACACTGGCCCAGGGTTAAGCCCTATTAGTCCCTATGTAAATCCGCTTCTGATTACATTTCTCACTTATAAATATTTCCAGTCTCAAACCGCTGTTCACTGCCTTATCCCTTTTCTCACTTTCTATTCTATTCATTCTCCCTCTGGTGTTCAAAATAGAAAATACCATTAACTACCTTTTTGTAAATTTTTTCAATTTCATTTACTTTTATAATTTCTACTTGTTCATAATACTTTCTTTTAAGACTATGCTGTTGATTTTTAATTATTTTTATAGAATCTTTAACTCTTCTTGTTGCAATAAAATTTTAGTGATTTTAACATTTATTATTGCATTCAAAATGGTTTTGCGGTTTGTAAAAACGAATAAAGTACACATTCTTTGAAACAATGTGTGGTTTTTCACAATGTATAACTTTTATACAGACTAATGAAAGACAAGTTGTCCAAAATGCATAGTCATTGACCCCATCTAAAACTGCGTCAATGAAAGATGATTACTTTCTAAACAGGAGAAAATTCTATAACTAGTATAACATTTTTCAATTAGATTATTCAACAAGAACAATAAAGCTCCTAAAACAGGATCAATTGTGGTTTTTGTTATTTTCGGATTTTAATGCTTGAATTTTTCTAAAAACATACGTTTTTTAAATTCTGTCACTTTTGAAGCAAGGGTGCGCTATATACAGTATTAAGTATTATATCATTTGTTTACCTGTAAATATAGCTTCGTTTTACTCCATTAAATTACTGGAAACAATTTAGATCTTATTATATACTTATGTAAGCTACTATATTTTAATTTTAATATATAAATTTAGAAGTTGGAACTATTTTTAATAATTAAAAGTTTCGAACAAAACAAATGAAATCAATTTAATATAATTATTAGTCATTTTTATGATGAAAATTTTTGCCAAAAATTTAGAGGAAAACCATGCGTGCCACATGTTTTCGCTGTAAGTTATTCAAAATAATATGATCAATAACAAACAAGTCTATGCATTATTATTGTAAATTATAGTGATTTTATCCAATTTCTGATGTTATCGATTACTTTTTGTTTCTGTTTATAAGACCTCTGAAGGATATTATTGACAATTAATGTAACGGCCTTGAATTACAAAACAGTATAATTATCAAATATCAATTATATGAATTAACAATGGACAATTGTATTAGGCGTGATAGTTGATAAATTAATTTCTTGTAATATTAATAAACGTTATTTAATTGATAATCATTTCTGACGAAGACAATTTTCATACTTTTTATTCAGCGATGACACCAAACATCGATTTTTCATTTCGAATATCCTTCTTAAAACACCATTAAACTAATTAAATTATATTACAAACGAATAAAATAGTTTTATTCTAAATTACGTTTATATGTGTTTCTATCATTTAATATGACAATTTTTTAATAATTAAAAATAAATATTACATTGTTTCCGGTGCTAACAGTTTAAAAGATGTGAATTTAATTTAAGCAATTGTTATTTTCTAAATAACAAATTAAATTTAACAATAAAATTTTTTTGTAATTGTGAGGTCCAAAAAACGGGTTGACATTAAACATTTATATTAGAAAATTGTTAAAACGAAACTAGAAAAAAAAAAACATAATCCTCCATTGTTAAAAACCGACCAAAGATCGGATTAGTTGTGCTAGTCATATGAAACCGCGACCAGAAAAAAAAATGCTATTGATGTAAAACAGAACTCAATAATTGTAAACGAGCGTCCTCCAGTACAGATGGACCTTAGACAAGGCGCTCGTATGCAAATAATTAAAAATGCTGAAAAGAGGAAAGGTTGATGACAAAAAGGAACATCGCGTCGGGTCGTGAAAATTTACAAAACGTCAGACTAGACAACAATGGGGAAAATATGAGCGCTAGTTCCAAAGTTCTATCAACACTTTCCATCCAGAGTTAACGGATGGTGTCAAGTAGATTCTTCGAAACGGATCTTTCTCGTGTCTCGAACAGGGGTCGTTTTTCGCTTAGGAACAGACGAGGGACCAATCGGGAAGCGGAAAAGAGGACGTAGAACTAATCAGATAGAAAAAGGGGAGAAAACAGAGATTGAAAAGGCCGATTTTGAAGGACAAGACAGGGGACTTTTCGAGAGGCTTCAAGAGAGACAAGAGGTGTACGCCAAGGTGTCCATCGTGAAGTCCGCCGACGCCAACGGACGAGTCGCTCCACCTGCCGTTGCCCCGGAGCCTACTTTCGAGCAACGATAGGAAATACCATCGCCACTAAAAACGTTCGAATATTCAAACTGTGTAAAGAACTGTGCATAGTGTGAGTTGTTTTGTGTTTAAATAAACGGATTTTTGTGAGACACTTGTCATCTTTGTCTCCTCCGCCACACCCATACGCGAACGACCCTAAACCATCCTGTCACAGGATTAACGATTCCCCCCCCCTAGAAGTCTGAGAACATCGGAAAATAGACCCGTAGACTAGTGAGAAGTGGGATTCAAGTTCTCAATTTCCACCAGATCAGCGAACTTACATAATGATTAAAGTTATTTTTTTATTACTCTTTAAATAATTTGTCTTTGCGATATTAAAGAATGGAGAAATTTGTCTTTCTACTTTTTAATTCTGTATCTTTTTTAATAGAAATTTATTATTGCGTTATTTATAATACAGAAACACAATATAATTCAAAAGATAATTTTAATTGATTGAAATAACTGCTATTTCTTCAAAATAACAAATAATTAAACTTTATGATTATTTGCTTAGAAAGTTGTTTATTTTATTTATAATGCTAATAACTTTTTAAACTTGCTGTACGTTAATTATACACGCTCTTCTAATTATTCATATATTTCCATATAGACTACATTTTGTTTATACCGTTTATGAACAAAGTTAAACCTGTTAATAACGTCCACTAACGGAACATTAAAAATGCCCTTTGCGTGGAGTTCAGTTTGTATACATTTTTGTTTAAACTTCCCGAAAAATCGGCCGCCGATTAGAAATGACCGTTATTAGAAAGTGGGCGCTATTGAAGGTTCATATATAATCCACGCAAACAATTATAAATTAAATTTATGTAATTGTCTTCTAATTCTATATTCAAAGACGAATTTAATAGTTCCATCGCTTAGCAAGTAAGAAGAAACTCTCAGAGGAGTAAAAAGATACTCAGTCGTACCCCAAAAAACTAAATTATTTTTGAAATAAATAAATAAATTAGCTTAGTCTAAAAGCGAGTACAATGCCAACTTTACACACTTCTTGATCTGAAACTATTAAAAACTATTTAAAATATGAAACGTTTATTTAATTATCTATACTAATTTTTATTTCTAAACAAGATGAACCTAAATTAACTTTTTATCCAATATCATGATAGAAAATTAAAGTAACATATCGTTGGTGCACAAGAATAATTTTTGAGTGACAACTCAAAAATTTCCAATTTCGAGTTTATTGTAGAAATGTATAGCAAACTCCCCATATTTTAATGTGGAAGAACGAACACTAATATTTATTTTCAAAATAGATTTGAAAATTTTAAAAATCCAAGATCATGACAAAGCCTTACAGGAAACAAGAAACTTTTAAGTGGCAGTTCTGGAGGAACTATTTTTTTGAGTTGTGTCACTATTCTTGTGCACTAACAATATTTATTAACAGCAAAATTATTTTTAAAAATGTAAAAACGTCAAACCAAGGATTCAATAACGATTCATTTTATTAATTTTGTTAGTGTGTAATAATCAAAGAAATAAATAAATTCAATTAAATATAATTTATATTTGATTAATTAGCAACAACTAATTACAGTAGAGCATCGAGTATCCGACTTAATTCGGGACTGGGGTTGGTCGGATAACCGAAAAGTATGAAAAAATACATTTTTAGTATAGTGTATTAGGCCTGGTTTAAATACTAGTCTCCCTTTCATGGTCAAGCCAGTGCTGCCAGCTAGAACATGCAAAAATTTAACAAAAATAATATTAAAGTAGCCAGGACATAACCAAACATCGTAGCACCACATCACTAGTGGACATTTGAATTTGCCGACTATAACGCGGTCGGTTAACCGATAAGTCGGTTAATCGGGGGTCGGATAATCGATGCTCTGCTGTATTACTACTAATTATTTCATCCGATTTGTTGACATAAATACTTTTTACACCTATCTATTTGAAGTAAAAGGGTTAAGGTTTAACTATACAATTAAAATGTTATCCGAACTGTAATTTGCCTTATCAGAAACCTCGACCCGCATCTCAAATAATTATTTCTTTTAAACCAATTTGTTATTTATCGATAACTACTTAAATATAAACCAATCCGGACACCCAGCGACTATAAATATGTGAAAGAATCCAGCACTAAGAAACAAAGAATACCGACAACCATGCAAATTATAATAACTTCAGCGATTCTGTTTCTCGCCATTTCGTCTATTGACGGCTCTTTAGTTTATGTGGAAGATCTAAACAGGGATTATTGTGGCAAGTATCAAAAATTACAAGCATTTTCATTCTTATCAAAACGTAGCCTACATTACTCCTAAATGTGCTTATTTTTAATTTCAGCTTTGGAGCATCCCGAACGTTATCGCTACTGCATGGTGGAAAACGGATTTCAAATCGTAAGATTTATCATTTTATACACTTTTTACTCTATCATTTATCACTGATATGTGTTTAATATGCAGGCGGTCGATCTGTTCCGAAATTGTGCTCAACAAGTAAAATATTGTCAAACTTTGGAAGAAATAACCGAATTCGTTTGTAAAACTAAAACTAAAGAGGTTGGTCATTTGACTTGATTACAGTATTGTACAAAGCGGTTGAAATTACTCGTGTAATTAATTATTTCTGCGTTTTGAAGGAACACGAGAAATATCTGAAATGTTACGACTCGGCGATGAGGGCAGAAGCTCGAGCGGATCCGAAATTCTTAGATGTAGCTCACGTGAGTAGAAATATTTGTTCGTATTAAATGTTTAAGTGTCGAGTTGAAAACAATAATTGATTCGAGGTATCAACAAGTTAATTAATATGGATTAATTATATATATTTAAACGAAATACTTAATTTGTTTTGTTTTAAAATAGTTTTGAAATTAAATCATTATTTTGTTTTAAAGTATATTTATTTTCGCGTTTCGCGTTTAAATCTTTATTATGAACTAATCGTTTATTTACACGAAGCAACTAAATCAAGATATGTTTTCCTATCATACAGTAACTTATATTTAACTTGGCTGTAAGCTAAATTCCATATTAGAATAATGTAAAAACGTAAAAAATTTGAAGTAGAAGTTTGTGAATTTATAAAACTTTCAAAATAAATTTAATTTATTAATAATATTTATTTTTGAATGTTTAGAAATGCGTGCTGAAGGCGAACGAAAATGTATGATGTCGAGAGAAGTTTCACCGTTAGCAGTTTTCAGGAATGTTAAATGAATCTTGATAAATAAATATAATTTAAAAAGGAATAATCCATTCTGTTTTGATGAAAAATAAACAAATTCACTAAATAAGAAAAAATATAAAAATGTTACATAACGTATAATATTATCATAATACTTGTAATGAATTGATTACGTTTTTAGAATTTATTAATATTTTCTTAGAAATGTGTATTGAAGTCGGATGATAAAATGTAATTTCAGAATATAATACACGATTAGCAATTTATAGTAAATACTTACTAAATTGTTCATTAATATCATTTTAAATGTACTCTGACATTTTCTGCAATATATAAAATTTTTTCTTTAATGTGTTAACAACTCTCTCATGTCATTACTTCAATTTTGTGTATGCTTTATTACAGAAATCGATTGGTAACGAATCTACATCTCAGTATGCAAATCCTAAACAAATGAACAGCGGTTAGATGCAAAATGAAATTCTACTTAAGACAAAAATAAGAAACTCATCTTGGAAAGACATTTGGAATTATACAAGGCTAAGGAAATCTTGTGCTTTCCCGTTCGAAACAAGCAAATCCTATGCTATTAGGTATTGCATATCGAATGAAACAATATTTAAATATTTCAAACTGCTTTGTGTGCCTTAGCTGACATTAGTGGTTCCTGATATTGGCCTTGAAATGATTCCAATGGCTGAACTGTCTAACTTTGTAAAAAAACCATTCATTGCATTGTTAAAGAATGGACATTCTCAACGTTATGTTGTCGAGAGAATGGCTTATTTAAGTAAGTAAGTAAGATACAGAAGAAGTATAAACAACAAAGGGGCGCTGTCGAGTAACTGTCGTTGCTAGTGGTTTTTTGCCAGGAAAATTCTTAACCTCTTAACAGTGAGGGACGAGAATAGTCGTCCAAGGCGATCGAGTGGCAGTGGTAAGGGACGACTATAGTCGTTAAAAAATTCTTATAAAATACCTGGACCATTTCGTGAAGTCGTAGAATTTTCACGAGTAGTCGGGTTCACCAACTTTGTTTTGAAATATTCTTTAGTTCTCGAGAAATTACAATAAAAGAAAGAAAATTAAAATAAATATGAAATTTTAGACGGCCATCTATCGACATAAATCGAATTTAAATTTCCCGCCGTCATCTGATTGGTTAAAAAAATTAATATTCCTAATTGGCTCGCGTCAGAAAAAAGTAGGTGTGACTTCTGTAAATGACGCTATCGGGAGAGCACCGATGCAACCGGAAAAAGTAAACAGCCTACGTCATTAGTCTAACGGTCCTTGTCTGACATACTTTTTGTAAAATCAACATTAGAGTAAGCTGTAGTAAAACGTAGTAGTTTATAGTAAAACGGTCTTCTCTAATATTCATAGTACTTTGTAAAGCTTGGATTTCAATTTAATAAGTATTATTTAGTTCAGAAACATTATAAATACATCATTAAGTAGGAGAATAACGAAAAACTTTATTTTTTAGTATAATACAATTTACAAAATCGAAAGTTCGTATATCGTAATATTATAAAAAACTACATCGAAACATACAAAGTCACCTAATTTAGTTAAATTCAGTTCATTATACAACTGTCGATACTCTTGCCTTCCTCAGTTTCCTGAAACAAAATTCGAAAACTTCAATTAATCCTATAAATATTTAAGCGCCATTACTATTCGAATTAACTGTAATTACAAATATAAACTGAAAAATATTTTCGACATAAACCTTAGGCAATAATTATCAAAACAAAATTCTTCAAGTATAAATTTTTCTGTATAAATGTCAGCGATCCAATGTGTGACCTCCTTTCTCTAACGTAGTAAAACAAAGTAAGTTGCAGTACAACAATACACATAAACACAAATAAATTAGTAGCCCAATAATACATACTTTCATTTATATCCATATGTTATATCCAAAAGTCAGTTCTCCCAAATTGTCGAAAAATAAATTATTTTCAACTTTTCTTTTTGTAAAGTAGCATATTCTGAAAAACAAGTTCTATATTCAGCGTAAAATTTCCACCTTTTATCCGTTAAAAACAACGCAAAATGTACGAATCCATGTAATAAAAAATTATCGCAGTGAACTTCGAAAAAACCAGAAACACATACACCCGACTGCACTGTACAAAATTTTGCCACGAACTGATTCATATTTTAATGCACCTGTGAATAATTTTATCACATGACGAAAAGTTTTTGGATAAAAGCTAAAAGTTTTTAAAAATTCTTTCATAAAATCCGATGAATTTAATTAATACACAATAACTAAATCTGTTTAATAAAGATTAATAATTTTCCATTATAATTATGCAAATTAGATATAAAAAAGATCATCGCGCAAATTCTCCCGCGAACCATGGATGACTCTTACGTCATCTGGATTGAAGTTTCCTGCAAAATACTGAAAATTTTTATATAATTATTTTACTAATCCAGTCAAATTTAAATAATATAAAATGTCTAGATCTGTTTAATAAAGATTAGTAATGTACTATCATTAATATGCAAATTAGATATGACAAAGATCACTGTGGGAAAATTCCCGCCAAGATAAAAATAGCTTTCGGTCACGTGATCACCAAGAAATACGAAGAAATATGCCTTAAATTTAATGTTTGTGTACAAATTAATACATTTTAACTAATGTCATCGTTTAAAATTTAATGTTTCTGTAAAAATTAGTAAATTGTAACAAATTTCATCAAAGACAACAGAATAATTTTCAGCTTATAAAAACTCTACAATAAATGATTATTTCTTCGAAAGACGTCGATATGCACGAATAAATAATAAATATAGCAATAATGCTTTTATCCATTTTAAGTGGATATTGTAAAAATTAAGCTATTTAATTTGTTTGGCTTTTATAATTTAGTTTCCGAATATTTTACTGTGAAATTCCATTCAGTAAACAGAAACAAAGACAAGCTATTAATTATAAACAGGACAATAGAATAATTTTTACGTAAATTGAGTGTAAATACAGAAAAAAACGAATTATATCAAAGATGGGGACAAACAAGCTTACATCCCCAGAACAGAGCTTATAATTTGTTGTCAATTTCAGCCTGTTCCTACTTCGACTGTTTTATGTTGGTAAAAAGTTAATGTTTTAAGATGTTCTTAGTGAAGAAACATAAAAGTATCGAAATATAATATTCACACACACAAAAATATTCATGTATGTCGACATTAGAAATTTGAAATCAATTATAGAATGTCCTGGATAGAGATATCGTGTGATTGTCTGTTTCTTCTGTCTTATTTTGTTTTTCTACGTGAAAATAAGATATCTTTTATAACTATTGATAATATAAACATTTTGTTTCTTTATATATTACCTTCAATTACAGCTGCAAACTTTAACACATGGAGCATGTGAGAAAGTATTATTGTATAGATTATTACATTTTTATGAATACACCTGAGACTCGTGACAATATAGGCCTATATTAACCTACTTTAAGTGTCAATATTTTATTTAGAATCATTTTAAACGTTATTATTACATCAAATTATGAAATGGAATGTTCCAAGTATAGGAGTAAGAGGGAGGGGAAAGAAGCCATGCGTGGGGAAAAAATGAGTTTTTATCTAAATTATAATAAAATTTACTTATATTTACGATAAATATCGATAATTTTCTTTTGGAGAAATGTATCTTGATAAAATTAATTATCTATATGAATGAAACTTTCAATAATACATTAGTTACAATGACTGACGTTCCTTTCTTACCCTTTCTGTAGTATGTCTTATTATTAAACATAGTTTCCTAGATTATAGCATAATAATGTGTAAAAAAAAATGGAAAATTCTGTTAATTTGTAAACGCAGATACTATCACATAACAAGCATACTGTATCCTCTGTATATTTAAAGTCAGTTATTCGCGATTGAATTTTTCTAAATAAGCCTGTTTAATCCGTAATTTATTTGACAGAAAGAAATTGTTTATGGCCGTATTTCATTTATATAATGTTTTTCTCGTGATATTATTTCTAATATCGGAAAAAAATATACATTTCTAATATGGACATACATCAATATTTTTAATTCTGAATATTATATTTCGATACTTTTATCTTTCTTCACTAACAACAAAGTACTTTTATTTTAAAAAAATAAGTTTTTACCAACATAAAACAGTCGAAGTAGGAACAGGCTGAAATTGACAACAAATTATAAGCTCTGTTCTGGGGATGTAAGCTTGTTTGTCCCCATCTTTGATATAATTCGTTTTTTTCTGTATTTTCACTCAATTTACGTAAAAATTATTCTATTGTCCTGTTTATAATTAATAGCTTGTCTTTGTTTCTGTTTACTAAATGGAATTTCACAGTAAAATATTCGGAAACTAAATTATAAAAGCCAAACAAATTAAATAGCTTAATTTTTACAATATCCACTTAAAATGGATAAAAGCATTATTGCATATTTATTATTTATTCGTGCATATCGACGTCTTTCGAAGAAATAATCATTTATTGTAGAGTTTTTATAAGCTGAAAATTATTCTGTTGTCTTTGATGAAATTTGTTACAATTTACTAATTTTTACAGAAACATTAAATTTTAAACGATGACATTAGTTAAAATGTATTAATTTGTACACAAACATTAAATTTAAGGCATATTTCTTCGTATTTCTTGGTGATCACGTGACCGAAAGCTATTTTTATTTTGGCGGGAATTTTCCCACAGTGATCTTTGTCATATCTAATTTGCATATTAATGATAGTACATTACTAATCTTTATTAAACAGATCTAGACATTTTATATTATTTAAATTTGACTGGATTAGTAAAATAATTATATAAAAATTTTCAGTATTTTGCAGGAAACTTCAATCCAGATGACGTAAGAGTCATCCATGGTTCGCGGGAGAATTTGCGCGATGATCTTTTTTATATCTAATTTGCATAATTATAATGGAAAATTATTAATCTTTATTAAACAGATTTAGTTATTGTGTATTAATTAAATTCATCGGATTTTATGAAAGAATTTTTAAAAACTTTTAGCTTTTATTCAAAAACTTTTCGTCATGTGATAAAATTATTCACAGGTGCATTAAAATATGAATCAGTTCGTGGCAAAATTTTGTACAGTGCAGTCTGGTGTATCTGTGTTTCTGGTTTTTTCGAAGTTCACTGCGATAATTTTTTATTACATGGATTCGTACATTTTGCGTTGTTTTTAACGGATAAAAGGTGGAAATTTTACGCTGAATATAGAACTTGTTTTTCAGAATATGCTACTTTACAAAAAGAAAAGTTGAAAATAATTTATTTTTCGACAATTTGGGAAAACTGACTTTTGGATATAACATATGGATTTACATGAAAGTATGTATTATTGGGCTACTAATTTATTTGTGTTTATGTGTATTGTTGTACTGTAACTTACTTTGTTTTACTATGTTAGAGAAAGGAGGTCACACATTGGATTTCTGACATAAAACTGTCTGCTTTTTCAGAGTGAAGCGGACCTTCTCAATGAAGTGTGTTTTAGGGAAGTTGTGCATTTTTTTTCTGATGCATGCCAATGATGAAAATTGTTTTTAAAATTAAATATCGGTCAATGACGATAACATATGTTATAAATGTGAAGATGAATATAAAAATATTTCTACATTTTTTTATTGTTTTGTTGTTTCTTAAAGATTAATTTATTTAAATTTATTATATGTCAAGTAAGTTTATTTACAAAATGCTAATATTTTAATCCGCTTTAATATTTTGGTGTAAATTTGAAAAAGGAATTTTAAAATTTTAAATAAACGATATACTGAAATTTTCTTTTATTTACAATGATTACGTCACTTCTACAGAAAGTAGAACACGAGACGACCTTCACCCACATTTCAGTCTGGGGGGAAAGGCCGCCAGGCGTCGTAGTTGTAAACGTAACAACTTTTACGTCATCTATTATTGTGGATGAAATTCGTTAACTGTCAATTACATTTTCTTGAATTTGATTCGAAGGTTGAAAAAAATCGTCATGACTTAAATGCCGAAAACTTTAAAAATTATATAAAATTGAAAATAAATTAAAAATTTTCGAAAAAATCGTATCGGATAGAAAATCAAAAAAGAATTTAATATAAATTTGAAAAAAAAAATTTTTAGCAAAAAATTACCGCGAAAAAAATTTACATATAAAAAAATTATGTGACAATAAAGAACGATTTTTTCTTTGCTAGACGTAACTGTTTAAAATTTTTTTTCCTAAACGGAAACGAGAAAAACGCATGGGAAAATTCTTAGAAATTTTCCCACGGTTTATCTCCACAACTAAGTGGTAGCACTGAGTCTGACTGTTCCACTGTTAAGAGGTTAACACTATTTTATAGTAAACTATTGAGTTTTTTTTTTTACTTAATTTGCCACCGAAGTTGGTACGTTTTTGCTTTTGTGTCATTTTGTGCTATTATTAGTTCTACTTTTCTAGAAATGTTTCCACATTCCAATGTTTCCCCGGGAGTGTTAAATCACACCCAAGAAGAACGGAAGGGAATTAAACATCATCGTTCACCGAGTGATCCCGGTGCAAAATATAAAAAATTAGAACATTGTTTTAAGAGACAATCTCCTCCGGACTCAGATAGTGGAAAAATGTCATCCTTACGGCAATATTTGGAGACTACTTTGAGTGCAGTCCCCTTCGGAGCCCTTCGAATACAGTTGAAGTGTATCGAAGAAAGGCTCGCCAATTTGGAAATGGCTAACCAGTCAACATTGTCTTTGGTAAGGAAACTGGAAACTGACTTTTCAAAAATGTGTTCGCGACTAGACAAAGTGGAACAGCAACAACAATTACCTTTGGACGACATTGGCGAGTTACACTTCTTTGCCTACAATAGACAAGTTAATACTTCCAACAGAAGCAATTTAATGTTGTTTAATTATAGTATTCTGCACGAGTTAGACATGAAGGATCATATTGTTAATTTATTATCTAAGTAATTGGATGCGGCTGATCTATCAGGGCATAATATTGTCGGTATTTCCCGTTTGCAGGGTAAAGCTCGGAAATTCTATTGTATCCAGTTATCGTCCTGGAAATGTCGAAATTATTTATTGCAAAAATTTCGAACGAAAATTCAACAAGAAGGTAGGGCAAGACCGGTGAAGGTTAGATTGGCGACAGATCTTTCGTTTAATTCGCGAGTTTGCTGTAAAAACCTGGTAACTTTTTTAAAAGACTACCAGGAAGCTGGTCGTCGTGATTTTTTGCGAGATGATGTATTGCATATTGACGATAAGAGATTTACGTATTCCATCTCGGGTCAGTGATTAATAGCTCCTGTCTTTTTTATTTTGAATTTTCCTTCCTGTAAGAGTGAAGGTTTGGCGAGACTTTCAACTTCGTCTTGTCCGGTCCAGTCTAGTTCGGGATCAGTGGCGTGCCGTGACATTTGATGATAGGGAAGCTGTGTTTTTGTAAGAAGCCGACTTTCAGGGGCAATCAATTAATTGCGCGTCAGGGCCCGTTCGTATTCGTTTGTTCGATAAGCCAGTAAAAACCGTATACTTATTTAAATGTATTTTTAATAGATTATCTGACGTACTTAATAAATAAAAAAGTTCAATATAATTACCTCCGTTATTAGATTCAATAAATTTCCTATGCCCTCTAAATGCCAATTCTCGCTTTGAGAAAAAACATAAAAAATCTATTAATTTAGATGTATTTATTAATCGTAATTATCTTGTTATAATTTTCAATATTTATTTTATATTGTCTACCAATGTTAAATTCTATTCCTCTTTGATTTCCAAATTGCTTCACTTTTACGAAAGAATCGTCATTCGTCATAAATTTTATCGTCAAAATGTCGAAATTTTTTGTTGACGTATTTATATTTAATTTAGGCATTGGTCTTTCTCTTTTAATAATGTTTTCTTTTTCATTATATGGTCTCGAACCAAAACTTTTTTAAAATAAATTTTTGAATCACTAGCCACGATATAAGGGCTAAAATTAAAATTATCAGAAAAACTTACTTGGTAAAACAAAATGTGTGACGAATATACATACCTAGTACAAAAAATTCTTCAATTGTATGAATATACTTTTAATGAAACTTATAATTAAATATAACTTTGTGAAGAAACGTACATAAAAATAACAAAATATTCTTTACTTTTTAAATTTTAAAACAATCCACTTAGTGAAATACTGTAGCTCCCTACGAGTGGCTAATGAATGGAATCAGAGACGGTCCAGGTAGGTGTGTCCGTGCCAAATCCCGAGGGTGCCGATACCGGTCGATGTCAAATGCCTCTTTTGTCGCGTCACTAGTATATATCAAAGGACGCGACGGGGTTGTTGTAGATTTTAAACGTTTCTCACCATAGCTGTAAAAATCTAAATATGTTAAACTTAACAGATTGTCCGTCGTTCGTTTTCTAACTAATTCGTTTTAGGATCGAGTGTTCACGGAAATTTCCAAAATTTACAACTTTTCGGTCACTCTCATTGAACTGGAGAAATTTCTGTCTTTATTACATCTAATATTACGAAGAGATCAGACCCCACTGTACTCGGCAAGAGATTGGTTCGGTTAAGCTTCTGTTTAAGTAAAATTTCGGCTCTTTCATCGGGGTTTTATTTATGTTTCTAATTCCCTAATCGCTTAATTATTTAACTACTTCTTAAATAGAAATAAGTCGAAACCGGTTACTTTGTACTCGAATATCTGTAGTCTTGGGAAAGAAGTGGAAAGAAATTTTTATGACAACGGATACATAAATCGTAAATTTAAGGAAAATAAATTCTAGAGCTTTTTTTGTACCATTGTACGTACGTCTCATTCATTAAATTTGGTTGTAAATGATGCTGCCAAAGTAACAGTTAATTTTTTATCACTGTACTAGAATTGTACACGTTTTTTCTGCATCCCCTTACAGATGGGACATACTAAATCGTAATATCACCGGTTTAACATCGAAATCCGTAAGTAATATAAGATGGGAGAGAGGAATAAACGCGGAATAAATGTATCAAATATTTTAATGGATTTTTTTAAAACTCCTTTCAACTATACAGAACTATCATAAAAACATGCCAGTAAACTCCTATCGGTTGGGTTAAGTTATAAATCTAGTCTACAGTGGGCAACCCTTTTTATAACGTGGGCCAGAATAAATTTTACGTTATTTCCGCGGGCCGTAGTAGTTAATTGTCTTGTGACTCGTAATTTTTTTAGTCTGCAAATATGAAATAAATAAATAAAAAGTTAATTACTACATTTATTTCTCTTATCATTTTTGAAAATTACAAAGAATTGGAAAAATAACTTGTAAAGGTTGCCTTTGGCGGCCTGAGTCAAAGAAATCGCCCGACTGAGATAATTGCTCCCATCTGGAGTCGGGGCCATAAACGGCCGGAAGGATCAAAGGTGGAGCGTCCCCACTTAAGGGTCAATGTGTTGGCCACGTGCCGGCCAGCTTGAGAGAACAAAAATAAATAAAGCACGGACGCAAATGTGAGCTACGTCGGCGGGAGATAGGGCGGACGTCTTGGAAGGCTCTAAGAAGGGGAAGGAAGTGATTGGTCGCAGGAGGCAGTGCCAGAATCCCTTAAATTGGAAGGGTGGCAAAAAAGCGAGGAGAAAGGGCGAGGGACCTGGTACGTAGCGGTCTCTAACAACAGGCAGACCTTTGAGGCGGATAGAGAGAGTGTTCTCCTCTTGGAAAGTCCTCTGGAGAAAGGTTGTTGTAGAGACGGACGGCCACGAGGTTAAGCCATCTCCGGAAGAGTGACTCGTGTTCCCAGGCCAGCTAAGTCGACGTGCTGCATCACAGCTTCGATACTGTAGTGTACGTAATGCTATTGCATAGTGTATATCTTTGTAAATATTTGTAAATAAACTGTATATAACTAATCATTGAGTGTGGAGGTGTGACTTTCCGACGGACCTTCTAACGGAACATTTGTAAAGATCACGAGACGAGTAAGAAGGATCTTCACTGGCGCAGTCTTCGACAGGATATTCTTGCAAATCTTCAGGAGATTCTCGCAAGACGACAGGAAAGTACTGAGCCCACATTCGAGATTTGGA
The DNA here is from genome assembly GCF_030686945.1 of Centruroides vittatus. Classification (NCBI taxonomy): domain Eukaryota; kingdom Metazoa; phylum Arthropoda; class Arachnida; order Scorpiones; family Buthidae; genus Centruroides; species Centruroides vittatus. Next base: position 30,843 of record NW_027122277.1, on the reverse strand, counting down.
TACTTACGGAAGGAAGAGTAGCCGGAAATCAAGGCGGAACAGAACTCAACATTGGTAAGTTGTTCTTGATTAGTTTGTATTCAGAATGCCGGGACGCGGAAGGACTCAAGGGTCAAAAAGGGGTATGCCATGTTCTGAGGATCAGGGAGGTCGGGCTGATCTTAGTCAATCCCAGGAAATGGATACGGAGCCAGAAAGGGAAATTTTGGACCCCGAGGTCGAGGTTACAGACAACCAGAATGAAATAGAGGGACGTGAGTCTGACGAGTTAGAGAAATTACGCTTACAGATCAGACTAGCCGAGATAGACTCTAAAAACAAAGAAATGGAAATGGAAAGGGACATTAGAAAAAGCGAAATCGAAATGGAAATTAGAAAAGCGAAATAGAGTTAGAGAGAGATCGTCTACGAAGTGATTCTAGGACTAGTAATAACTCTGAGCTGGGAGGTAACTTGGATAGCCTAGCTAGAAAAATCAGATGGGCTTTACCTAAAATGCCAGACAAGGAGGCGGAAGTACCGTCGTGGTTTCGGGCCGTAGAGGTAGTGTTACAAACGTACGATGTGCCGGAAGAACTTCAGGGGCAGCTAGTTTTAACGGTGCTATCGGAGAAATGTAAAACGGCGTTAAATAGGCTTACGGCAGACGAGATCAGGGATTACCAAACCTTAAAACAATTCCTACTAGACGAGCTGAGACTGTCTGCCGCTGAGTACCTCAAAGAGTTCACTTCCGCTGAAAAGGGAAGCAAAGAAACGTGGCCCCAATTTGCAGCTAGAATGGAGGATCTATATCGGTATTATCTAAATAGTAGAGGCGTAGATTCTTTTGAGCAGCTAACAAAATTAGTGGTCTCGGATCACCTTAAGACTAAGTTAGATGCTGACACTAAGCGTTATGTTTTGTTGCAAGAAGGTAAAGGCTGGTTCCCACCGGAAGAGTTAGCCAGATACGCAGATAAGCATGCGGAGGCTGTGGAAAAGGGTGACGTTAGACTTATACCTGAACGCGAAAGGGATAGAACAGTCACTAGAACTGGAGGCATGAGCGCGAACAATGGAGGATCAAGAATGAGATGCTATGTCTGTGACCAAATGGGTCATCTCAGAAGGGATTGTCCTCGGAGAAATATTAAAGAGGAAGGACCAAAGCCTAAAGCAACGCGAGCGGTTAAAATAGACGAAACAGTAGAATCGGACGAGCAGCTAGTAGCTAGGGTAAAGGTGAACAGGGAAACGATCAGCGGAAACGTACCCGTTAGTAGAAACGAAAATCTCCTGCTCACTTGTAAAGGTAATAAATTTTCTGCAATAGTGGACACGGGGGTAGATATGACGGTAATTAGGAAATCTGTAGTGCCTGTTTACGTGTCGCGGGCAGCGAGAAAGGTTAAGTTGATCAGCGCATTTGGGCAGCAGGTATCAGCAGTGTTAGCGACAATACCTGTAAGACTAGAAGGGAGGTCGAATAAAAAGAAAAATGATTACGCTCCAGCCTTGATAACTTGCGCATTAACTGACGAACTTAGCTGCGGTACAGATGCATTACTTTCGGCAGCCGATTATTGCGTTTTGAGGAGAGTCGAACGGACGAAAACGAATAGGCGACGGAAACCAGTCGCGAGGGTTACGGTTGCGAAAGAAAGCGGGGAAAATAGGACGAGCCCCACGACAAATAAAAAGAGCGATGCTAGAAAATATTGTAAGGCGGGTCATGGTCGGCAGGCAAGCGTTCCCCTTCGGCTAGTTGACCGCACGCCTCTTAAGGAACAATCGGTCCCTAGGGCATTGGTAGCGCGGGATAATAAGGCAAAAATCGCGCACAGAAGAGGGAAAAATCGTAATGAGATCGACGTACTATCCAGACGGGAAATCAGGAGCAATCCGGAACCCCCAGATCGTGCAGACAAGGCAGTTTAATTTCGGTATTAAGTCCTTCGGATAGATGTAATCAGTATCTACCAGGCGATTCTGAATGCAATGTGACGGGACAATTTGCCGAAGATGTTATTGACTGTGTAAAATATCTTTTTCTGTAAAATATTAAATACTGTATATTGTTAGTATAGTTTATTATTTGTAGTAACTTGATCCTTGTAATAAGAAAGGAGGAAGTGTAGTGTAACAAAATAATTTGTACGGTAAAGATTGCTGTGTGTCGTGGCAGTATTGTTTAGGTCAAACCGGCTTTTGTTGAAGCGCAGTTTGAACCTTGTCGGTGGGAGGTGTAAAGGTCGCCTTTGGCGGCCTGAGTCAAAGAAATCGCCCGACTGAGATAATTGCTCCCACCTGGAGCCGGGGCCATAAACGGCCGGAAGGATCAAAGGTGGAGCGTCCCCACTTAAGGGTCAATGTGTTGGCCACGTGCCGGCCAGCTTGAGAAAACAAAAATAAATAAAGCACGGACGCAAATGTGAGCTACGTCGGCGGGAGATAGGGCGGACGTCTTGGAAGGCTCTAAGAAGGGGAAGGAAGTGATTGGTCGCAGGAGGCAGTGCCAGAATCCCTTAAATTGGAAGGGTGGCAAAAAAGCGAGGAGAAAGGGCGAGGGACCTGGTACGTAGCGGTCTCTAACAACAGGCAGACCTTTGAGGCGGATAGAGAGAGTGTTCTCCTCTTGGAAAGTCCTCTGGAGAAAGGTTGTTGTAGAGACGGACGGCCACGAGGTTAAGCCATCTCCGGAAGAGTGACTCGTGTTCCCAGGCCAGCTAAGTCGACGTGCTGCATCACAGCTTCGATACTGTAGTGTACGTAATGCTATTGCATAGTGTATATCTTTGTAAATATTTGTAAATAAACTGTATATAACTAATCATTGAGTGTGGAGGTGTGACTTTCCGACGGACCTTCTAACGGAACATTTGTAAAGATCACGAGACGAGTTAGAAAGGATCTTCACTTAACTATTAATTAGTTATTTTTTCAATTTAATAATCTATTAAAGATCTCGCGGGCCGGATAGAAACTTTTCGCCAGCCGTAGCTGACCCGCGGGCCGGGGGTTGCCCGCCGTTGATCTAGTCTGCTCATGATTCACATAATCAGGCGAGGGTGGCCGAATATCTAGCAGGCGGCTAACAGCCCACAACCGCTCCGGGATATAAAGTCGGACTCTTTATGCGTGTGTCGCTTCTACCAGCTAAACCGGGTGAGGTTGGTGCTCTGTAAACCGCATGTGACAATGCCTATATAATCTGGCTGATTGGAAACTGACCCGGTTTCGACACTCCTTCCGCCACCGAATCATTCGAATATACAATAGCAATCTTATCGTTTTTTTCACATGTAGTATAGAAATTTGTAAAAGATACATAATGCAGTTATAATAAAATATTAATTTTAATTAATGCAAAGTACGTTAAAATATGAAAATTTATATTTTATAAAATACAAAGGAAGGTCATTGGAAGGTGGAATCGGCGCTTCCATCGCTTCCAATGACGGCACGCCACTGTTTGGGATGTTGTTCGGACTCGTTGCTTTTTTGGAATTGCTGTGGATTTAGCAACAAGCGCTCACTGTTGGATTATATGATTAAAAGACCAGATTTAATTTGTTTGGCCCTGGTTGAGACCTGGATGGTTTCTATAGAAGGTGATTTTCTTGCTAAGTCTCTTCCAGTTAACTGGAAGTATTTTATGATTCCAGCTGAAAAACCATCGGGCCGGGTAGGCCCCGCGGTAGAATTTTGTTCTTTTTTGATGAAACTAGAGGGCAATTCGAGTTACTGGAAACTTACCCTGATTTGATGGTGATTGGTTTATCACATTACTCGGCTTCCGAACCTAGGAGTATCTTGATGTTGGTAGTATATGCTAGTTTGCTGAGGCAGCAAGGCTTACGTCTAGATTTGTTTTCTTCTATTTTGAATTCCTGGTCTTCGTATTACCACGGAACTGTGATAATGGGCGATTTTAACGTCCATATTGGTGAGGAAATTGATTCACATTTCAATGTAGCTTCTCCTAATATTTTCGACGTCAGACAGTCAAAGGATCTAAAGGTCGATGCGTCCGGGAGACAGTTTCTGCATTGGTTGATTGAACACGATTTCATTCTCCTCAATGGTCGTAGTAAGGTAGATTTTCCAGGTGAATTAACTTTTTTGTCGAAAGTGGGTAGCTCAGTTATAGCTTTTATAGTCATTTCTCATAATCTGGTTCACAAGGTCGAATTCCTTCGTGTTGGTTCTCTCTCATTTTCTGACCATTTTCCAGTGGAATTACAGTTATCGACCAGAAACAGATTTTCCTTTGTTGATGGGCCTCATTCCATCAATACTCGTTTAGTTTGGAATGATTCTAAAATAGAATCTTTTGGTGATGCAGTATCGCAGTTTTCGGAATGTAAACTTTGATTCTGAGTCCGTTGATTTCTATGGTTTAATTATATCCGAGCTATGCTCTATAGCAAGGAGTCTAAATGTGTTAATTGAAGGCGCTGAACCTTACAGGAGGACTCGTCCCCCTTGGTTTGATAGGTCTTGCTACATCTAAAAGCGAGCGAGGAATATTGCTCTGGGCAAGTTTCGCAGACCAGAGCAAATTTCGCAGACCAGGAATATTGCTCTAGCAAGTTTCGCGGTCAGGCTGATTTGGCTTCCTTTTTAAATTTGAAACAACAATATAATTCACTTATTAGGGCGAAAAAGAGAAGTTTTTTTTTTGTAATTATGCCTTTCAATTGGCTGGGATTAGGGACTCTAGGACCTTTTGGAATCGGGTTAGTCGTTTTCGCCGGGTCAGAAGTATACCATACCAAGAGATTTCTTTGACCGATTGGTTTAATTATTATCAACAGTTATTTAGTTTAAATACGTCGAATTTACCTTCGATCCCGTCACTACCGATGACTCCTCTTGTCATCGGTATTTGGGAGATCCTACCTTAGACCTTCCTATCTCTGATTCAGAGGTGAATACAGTGATTGAAAAGATGCGAGTTCGCTCAGCTCCCGGGGTGGACAGTGTTTCTCCGTCTTTAATTGTTTACTCTAGGGCTACTTTGGTTCCTTACTTGGTCAAGTTATTTAGTCGGGTTTATGACACTGCTAAAATTCCGGAATCGTAGTTGGAAGTAAAAATAAAAGTTATCCATAAAAAAGGTCCAACAGATGAGCCCGCTAACTTCCGAACAATATCGCTGTTACCTGTAGTTCGGAAAATTTTTACATAAATTTTGTCTAATAGATTGGGTATTTGGTTAAGAGAGCGGAATTTGATTTAACCAGTGCAATTCTCTTTCCAACCTCGGAAGAGTACTGTACTTCAGCAATATTCTAATTCTTCACTTCATTATTTGTAGACAACTTTCAAAGAAAAGACAACGTTTACTTGCAGCCTTTATAGACTACGAAAAAACCTTTGACAGTGTTGTTTTGAAGATTTCGTTATCCAAATTAAAGATGCTTGGGATCTCTGATAAGTTTACTGATATAATTCAATGTTTATTTTCAGGACTGAAAGCAAGGATTTCCACTAGTGCTGGGTTTACTGATGTTTTTTCATTAGAAAAGGGTTTACCACAGGGTGATTCCTTAAGTCCGATATTGCTTATTTGCTACGTTAATGATATGGTACAAGTTTTTGATGATTTAAGTAAAGATTCCATTTCTCTGGGTGATTACGAAGTTCATTTACTCCAATTTGCCGACGATACAGTAGTGTTATCCATTACCCCGATCTATTTACAAAGGAAATTGGACTGGTTATATAATTATTCTTGTACTTTGGGTTTACGTATTAATTTATTCAAATCGAAAATAATGATTTTTAGACATGATGGAAGGCTGAGAAAGGACGATAAGTTTTTCTTAAATGGAAGAGGAATCAGTATTGTTAATGACGTTATATATTTGGGGAATCGTTTCTCAGCTACTGGCTCGTTCCAAAATTACATATCTTACGTGAAAGGCAAAGCATTTTCTAAAATAAATGTTGTAATAGATATTTTGAAACAGGTTAAGAACAGTCACATGACTTTGTGTAAGAAACTTGTAGCTTCTCTATTTACTTCGAGTTGGTCTTACGGTCCGCCCTTTTGGAGGCCTTTTTGTTTTGAAGACATTGACTTAAAAAGACGACGAAAGAACTGATGTTCTTTCGTCGTCTTTTTAGCCTTGAGAGGTCGATCCCATCGTATGCAATTAGATCTAAATTGAGCCTTGACTTCCCTCGGAAACGTTTTGTTAAATTAACCTTAAATTTTCTGAGGAACATAATCTCTGACCCATCATCCTTGGAATGTGAAGCTTATTTTACCTTGAAGAAGTTTTCATCGACCAGATCACTGAAATATAGTTAGTTCACTAAACTGGAAAGTCTATTTAATAGGATAGGTATCTCACTCTCCTTAATAGATTCATCCCAGAAGTTTTGAAATATTATACAAATACAATTCTACAAGAGTTTGACAACCTTTTCTTGAGAGAAGAAGGTAACAGGGTCCTTAAGCTAAGTACCATCCATGGTACCCAAAAATATTAGATAACAATCGATGTTTTTACATTTATTATCAGCAGTTACCGTTTATTATTTAAAAAACGATCATTTAGATTCGGCTAAATAAGTTTCGTTTAACATGGAAACATTTGTGTATTGATCTACGTTTTCCAGATATGTGTCCGTATTGTAAGAAAGGAAACGCGACCTTAAATCACTACATGTTTGACTGTGAGGATCTTGAATATTTGCGTTTATCAACACTTTCTAATAATGTTCTCTGTATTAATAATGTTATTTGTAAAGATCTAGCACAGGCCTGGCCAACCCGCGGCCTGTCACGTTAAATTGTGTGGTCCACTAAGCGATTTTATATATTTATTAAAACTTTTGTTTCTCGTTATGTGTATACCCAAAAAATTAAATAAATGAAAATTTGCATGTTATAAAGCACAAGTGCGTCTACGAACACCAGTTAAAATCCCCACATATCTGGGGTCGCGACAGTGACCGGTTTTTGAAACTAGAGATCGCTAGTCATTATAATTTTTTCATTAAAAGTAACTTCCAAAATATAATTTTTTTGTTTTTACATTTATTAATATATCTATTTTGTTTGTAAATAAAAAAATAATTTGTTTGCTAATAAAAAAATAATTTTGGACGATAAAATAGTCACGATTACTTTAAAAAAAAAAAACGTGATTTTCGTTAGGATTAACATCGACAAAAATTCAACATGGCAACATGCTACGAAGATAATTTTGAACACGGGACAGGTTAACAACAAATTAGGAATTCTTGGAACCAACAGTTCGTTATTTTTTTAAACGCAAACACCCAAAAAATCCATTAAGCACACGCTCAGATCAATCATCGGTTCGTTATCCATTTTTATGAAATTATTATTTCAAGTGGATCGCTGAAAAAGGTTTGTTTTTGACTTACTTCCATGTTTACTAAGTTTTTTGTGTGTGGTGCTGATAGTTAAATAAAAGTGACATCTGAAGACATCAGATTTTTTTTTTAAATTTTGAAATTTATTCAAGTGTGCATATTTTTACTAATACAAGTAGAATTTAACAAAAAAAAAAAAAAAAAAAAAAAAAAAAAAAATGTTAACATTGATAATAGTTATAAATTTTCATGTGATTAGTATTTTGATTAAGTTTTAAAAGATTATTAAATATTGATATTTTACATAATTACAATATATCATTAGAAAACAAGAATACTGAATGTATTTAAAAAGTAAAATTTGTTGCTCTGTGTAATATACCAATATTCTCGAATCCACATTTATTTGCAATTTTTTAACCTCTAGGATGAATTCAAAGAAAAGTTGTTGATGAAAACAGGAAATTCAATGATCGCTGGGAAAAAGATTATTTTTTCACAATTCAGAACTCAAATTTAACGTATTTAATTTGTAGAGAGACGATCGCTATATTTAAAGAATATAATGTTAAAAGGCATCATGAGACAAAACACATTGAATATGTAAGTTACAGTAAAGAAGTAAGAAGTATTAAGTTAACCGCGCTTAAATCGCATCTGAAATCTCAACAAACAACGTTTAGTTCGTTTTTACAACAACCATCTACCATTGTCAAAGCAAGCTATTCTGTTGCCATGTTGATTGCAAAGAAAATGAAACCATTTTCTGATGGTGAACTGGTTAAAGATTGTCTGGAAGCAGTTATAAAAGATGTTTTGCCCGAAAAAAGCAAGTTATTTTCAACTATCAGTCTTTCACGTCAAACTATATGTCGTCGCATTGATGACATTTCAGCTGAAATAGTAATAACTTTGCGGGATAAAATTAACCATTTCAAAGCATATTCTTCGGCATTTGATGAAAGTACCGATATCTCAGACACATCTCAACTTGTAATATTTATTCGTAGTGTGAATGATTCATTTGAGGTAACAGAAGAAATGTTAAATCTTTCACATTTAAAAGACAAAACTAGAGGAGAAGACGTTTTCCAAGCGATTGATAAATGTTTTGCCGAAAATGGCTTAAATTTTGAGACTTTTTCAGGATTAGCAACAGATGGAGCACCTGCTTTAGTAGGTAAAACAAGGGAGCTGTAAAATTACTTTTGGATAAGCTAGATCACAGGGGCATTAAAATAAATGATATATTTATTATTCACTGTTTGATACACCAACAAAATTTATGTGCTCGTGTATTATCCATGAATCACGTTATGAACGTAGTTATAAAGATAGTAAATTACATTCGTTTACATGCTCTTCAGCATCGACAATTCAAACAATTCCTTAGCGAATTATCTTCTGAATATGGTGATATTGTATATTTTACCAATGTTAGATGGCTAAGTCGTGGAAAATGTTTAAACCGTTTTTTTTCAATTTACGGAAGGAAATAGATATGTTTATGAACGAAAAACAAGAATCTGTTCCTGAATTAAGCGATGAGGATTGGTTATTAGACCTATGCTTTTTAGTGGGTATAACAGAAAAACTTAATCAGCTAAATAAGGACTTGCAAGGGCAAGATAATATAATAATCGATGCTTGTAATTTCATCAAAGCTTTTAACAAGAAATGATTGTCGTTTGAGTATCAACTTAGAAATAATAATGCTCAACATTTTCCGCTGTTAAATAACTTCCCAAAAAGTCGACCTATAAATTTCTCGAAATATGCTAATGAAATAAAGAAACTTATAGCTGCATTTGATAGTCGTTCCTCAGAATTAACAAAATATGATAAAATGTTTGAAATATTTTCATGTCCATTTCATGTTGACGTGAAAAGTGTTCCTGAAAATCTGCAAATGAAGTTAATTGAGTTACAATGCAATAATGAATTGAAACAAATTTTCGCGTCCACATCAAAAATTAATTTTTACAATACTTATATTACAACAGTGAGATATTCCATCTTTAGATATTTTTCACAACGAGTTATAAGTGCTTTTGGATCTACATATGTTTGTGAAACATTTTTTTCAAAGATGAAATTTACAAAGAATTTATCACGTGCTTCATTAACTGATGACAATTTAGAAAACCAGCTAAGATGTGCAATATCGAACATAAATATAAATTTACAAACATTAAGTGAAAAAAAAGAGAAGCAAATATCTCATTAAGACGCGACGGTTAATTATATTGAATCTTGGTATAACAATAAAATCTATTTCATTTTGTATTTGGTTTACCTTTTCTTAAAAGCATGTTTGCCTAAAGTGCGGCCCTCCATAATGTTACGTGTCATAAAAGTGGCCCTTGAAACAATTTGGGTTGGCCAGGCCTGATCTAGCAGATAGAATTCATGGACTATTCTCCATCAACGACTCAGTTGAGTCCATTTGGTGTAAATACAATTTACTAACTAAAGTAATTAATGTAATTCCTCCTCCTAAAAATTAATTTTATGTATGGAGTTTTTCAAATAAATAAATAAGTATAAACAACAAATTCAGTAGTTGACATTCACAGAAAACCTCTAAATTTTGCTTATAATTTGCAGCGATAAGCCGCAAGCAACCCGAAGAAACTGAATGATGCTTGGTCTGAGATCAACAGAACATAACTCTCCGACAGAACAGTAAATTAAATCCATATCATGAGTTATTCTTAGAGGAAAATCAAGGGCTAAGCTAAGGTTAACTAAAATTCGCTGACAGAAACAATGGTTATGGACCAAAGATTAAAAAAGCTCGAATGTAGAAGAATGGAAATGTCATCTTCAGCGATGAGTCAAAGTTCAACGTTAACTATGATGTTGATCTGTATGATGAAGGAAAGGTGAGGAGTTTCAAGAGAAGTATATGAAGTGCAAAGTTAAAGTCTTTCAGTCTGTTATAATATGGGCATATATCTCAGCACAAGGATCTAGAAAACTCTGTGTTCTTAATGTCATTGTAAAAGCAAAAGTCTACATTGAAATTCTATAAGGATTTCTTATCCCAACAATTGAAGACTAGTTCGGAGGTGAATGCATCTTACAAGATGACAGTGTATCGGGCGGAAATTTTTACTCAAAAGGATAAATTAGCTACTAAACAGTTCATATTTAAATCCTATCGAAATTGTGTGGTTTTTTTATTGAAGTGCTTTCTCCTCTCAGCAACCATCAAACAATGAAGGGCTAACGAATGCTGTTAAACATGCTTGGCGAATGTAGAAATCGTTAAACACTTGTGCAATCAATGCTTGAAAATCAATTATACAAATTATTAAATACCGATTTTGTGATTCCATACTTATCTGCATTCCTTGTAGGATTCCAAACTTTTTTCAAGATGAGTTTGTTATTAACAGTGATTAAATGCAAAAGAAAAATTTATTGGTTTAGTATTTACATATCGAAATGTAATTTTATTAACAATAGTATATTCGTGAAAAAATACACTGGTGTGCAAAACTTAAGCAACGATTGTTTTTTACCGTAATTCCGCAAGAAGTCCTGGGAATCATTCTATAACGTGCAAGGTTTTCCAGATGGTTTCTGGATTTTTTCTGATATGAAGAATTTATAATCGTCCTCGCGAGCATAATTTAATTAAAGAAATCATTTCGCTATATCGTTGTTAACTTTATATCGTTTTTTTTTTATTCGAAAGGTAGGAGGAAAGGTAGAATATAACTGCCCCGTCGAACACAGTTAACATTCTAGCACATAATTTCGAATAAGTCCGTGACATCAAATTAGATTGCATGCAACTATACAAGAACTGCAAACGTAAATATCAAAGTACCTAAGTCTTTAACTAGAGAGAGACTAAAGAGACTACGATAACTGATGTTAAAAGATTAATTCTAAAATAAAACGTTTTCCTTAAAATTCGCGTTCTGCAGGTTTTTATTTTATAGAAATTTCTATTCGTGACAACAAGTCAGATATCAATTTCTAAATTTTCTGTTTAAAACTTTTAAATCAATTTTTTTTTCCTTATTGAGATCGAAAGTAAACGTGAAATCAAAAATTTTTATACCTAAATGTACTCGTACTCTGATAAGAAATATTTGTATGTATAAATCGTAATTTGATTTTAAGTAGTGCTTCGATAATTTCAGTTAAATTTAATTTTGCTTTTGAAACTCTAGATCCTTTGTGTTACATTAAATTCCGGTTTCTAACTACTAGAACTAGGTTCAATGCCTTTTCCTATTCTTCGAATGTAAATATTGTTTTAGAGATAGCTCTGATAAATATGTAATTTATTTTTGACAACTGCCACCGTAGGTGTATGGGGGAACTTTGCTTAGGGAGACAGAGGGTAATATTTTTCATAAACAAAAAACACAAATATTGAATTTTAATAAGCCATTGCTAATAATTTAACAACTTTCTTTCCTTTCTTTTTCTGACTTCTTTCTTCTTGCTTTTTCCTCATTTTATTTTTGTCCATATTCAGAACAGTAGTTGCCTCCGCTGCTTCCCCCGACTCGTTCGCTCCTGCTTACAACAAAGAAAAGATGTGTGAGGAATAAAACGAAATCAATATATTTTATTCAATATTTTTTGTTTTATTATAACAAACGTCTTCCATGCCCAAAGTTTATACAAACGGACGGGATAAACATTTTAGAAAGTTAATAAAAAATAATAAGGAAAATTAAGTTATTTAAGTTAAGATAAACAGATTTTTGATAAATTCGATGTATTTGTATTGCTTTAGGCATTCGTATATAAAGTAAAAAAAAGCTAATTATATATTAAAAAGTTCAAAACTACGAGTTGAAATTTAGTTATCTCTAAATCTCGATTATATATTTTAATAACTTGTAGTACGAGAGAATGATAAGAAGGAAATGATTTATACATTTTTAATTTATAATCTTAGGCTGACCAAAGCAATTTACTTAAAAAATTAACCGATTTTAATACTGAAATTAATAATTCCAGTAATAATAGTTTTAGTTATAAAATACGTCGATATCATTATTAATCAAAAGTATAAAAATAAATTGCGAGTTTTTCGGAGCTAAATGTTACTATTTCCCTTTAGAGTGTAAAATTATAGTTATCTTGATTAGACACGGAAATATGCCGTGAAGTTTGCGGATGTTAAAATATATATAAACACGCTGACAACATAAAAGCGTGACAGATGAAATGAAGCCATCAATGAATATGAAGCTTATGTTGGAGTTATTTATATTCGCTTTTGCTTTTTCTCCAATTCTTTGCTGGCATGATTCAAGTGTTAGACCCGAGGATCCTTACAGACAGCAAATACTGAGCGATGAAGAATACTGTGGTACGTATTGAATATATTTAATTGACTTTTTAAATTTGTTTGAAAGCTTTCATTCTTTCCTACTAATTCTATTTAATCGCATCGAAACTTAATGAAAATGTGAGATAGAATTGTTATAATATATTAGTTTTATAATCTTTTCAATATTTTTATAATAGGTCTGGATATTGACAGTAGAAGGAAAAGTCGATTTTGCTTGACTGAAAATAGAGTGCATTATGTAATTTTAATTAAATTCCAATTTTTGTTTTAAAATATAATTTTTAGTTATTAATTTATGATATTATTATTTAACATTTAGGCATTAGAAATGTATAAAAACTGTGCTCAACGAGTGAAATTTTTTCAAACAGTAGAAGAGTTAGATGCTTACATTTGTAAAATCAGACACACATCTTCAAAAGTAATTCATTGCCATAAATATATATTATACTATATATTACTCAAATTTCTTAAATTACCAATGTTTCCATTTACAGGAATATGAACAATACGTTCAATGTTTGGGTTCTGCTAAATATGCAGCTAGTTTGGACGATCCGAAATTTTATCCTACACTCGAAGTAAGTGTTACTTGATTCAATTTATTTATATAATACAAAATTAATTAAATAATTATATTATTTTACTCTACAGTATATTGATATGAATAATTAAAAGTTTTATAATTACTTTGAATATAAACATGTTCTGATAAATATTTATTTTATTTAACTTTGTGTTTAAAGTATGAATTTTATTATAAGACATATTAAAAGTCATTAAGATACCGTAAGGTGTTAGTGTAAGTCTGAAACGTTTAGTTTTTTATTAGCGAAATGCCTTATAAAACCAATTTGGGTAGATATTGTGTAGTGATTGGCTGCCATAATGGCCAGAGTGTTCTTTATAAAGGGTTTGAAGCTGTATGCGATGTACACGAAAACGTGATGCATCGAGATTGTCCGTTCTAGTTACATTCATTTCCACGTGATAAAAATTTAAGAAGAGAATGGGTAACCAGGTAATGCATGTACGGTACATCCAGCTAGATAAATAACTTTGCCATTTTAAGACATACAAGTACAGTACATACAGAATGATTACTTGCAGATAGGATTTATGATGACTCTACATTTGTCTTAAGGACACGAGTGTTTTGTGACAATTTATTAACTAATTACATTTCATCTACTTTACCACTTAAAAAATAATTATAAGAATCAAGACTTCTATTAAGCATTTCTTGGTAATCCTAGGCTTTACTTTTAATAAGGTATTCAAATATAGCTGGATATATAGGTGGCCATTCTGTAGTGACATTATTCCACCATTTTATAGTACTAATTTTCTACGACTTTAAAAATTCGTAGAAAACAAGTCGTACGTTAATGGAACAATTAAATGGGATCCTAATGCAAAGAAACTGGTTCTGTCTGTTTCCGTTTTCGAAAATTTTTGGAAAAGAATTTCCTCATAGAAAAAGTATTACATTTTTAACATCATCTACCGTAATTCGCTTGCATAACCTAAGAGGTTACAACCAGTTTTAAACAGTTTAAATAGTTATACTTTAAATTGTATTTTAAACAATTATATACAATATAATGTTAAAATATCACGAAAATAATATATACTAACATATCATATATAGTTATATAAAAATTTAGCCTAAATATATACTAATTTGCCGCTGAATTATGTTTTGAAAAATAGTTTTTGTAAATATTATAAAACATAATTATATTTATTTACTTATTTATTTTTATACTTGCATAATAAATAAAGTATACTGTTCGTGTAATTTTTTCTATTGCTTACATTGTTCCTTATAATTATATTTTTGATGTTTTTCAGAAATGTTTTGAACGACTGCGAAATCGTGAACAGAAATCGATCTCTTCACTTCATTCTCATTACCAAGATATTGAAAAGTTTCTGTAAATTGCTTAATGATTGTCATTTGAATTATTTAACATTTTAATCAAATTTTTTAAATACATTTTTATTTTAAGTATAAATGTATTTGAAATTATTAAATATATTCTAAGCATTTAACGGGATATATTCGGAAAGTTGGAAGTTTACAATTACAGTGGTTCAGTTTAACGAAAGCTCTTTACCAACCATGCCGTTGTGCTATAATATTATAAAGTATTAATGCCTGTATTTCATTTAATATATTTATTTATTTTATTTGAGAATACTGGTACAACCACGATGTGAGGATGTGGGAAGAAATCATACAACATATCCGTTAACATAAATACACATAACTTACAACTACAACACAAAAGTGGATTCAATCTTAAATCTAGAAGTGGGAAAACTATCCAAAACAAATAAAAATAAGCCTAAAAATCTATAATTTACCTACAAAGCGAAAAAAGAAAGGATCAGATTAGTTCCTTATCCACAAATTGGATAGTCCCCCTAAGAACCAAAGCTAACCGCCTGTTAAATAGCTCACAAACCACCCCGAGACGCAATTAACATAAAATCATCAACGTCTTTTATACTATAAACCTAAAAAAAGAATAAAAATTAAAATTACCATAAAGCCAACTTCAGAATATAAACAATTTAACCTTTTTAATAAAAATAAATATCTTCAAAAACTTATTAAACGAAAAGGAAGTAACTCCAAAAATTTTCTCACGTAATTTTGACAAAAATAGAGCACAAACTGCTATCACGTAATATGCATCTAATGATAAATTAATAGTGTCACACATTCTACAGGTCGCGTTAAAAAAACGATAATGGTACCTGTAACGATATATATTATATATTTTAAACTGATTATTTGCATTTTATATGTAATTTCATTTTGATGTAATTTTATTCTATTGTTTTGTTCCCAGTATAAAGGGTGGAAAACTTTCTACTAATTTAAGTAACATAAATACATAATAACAATAAATTTCATACTAACTGCTGTTAGTATGAAATTTAAAAAATGTAATGCAAGAACAAATCAACATTAAACGAGCAGTTATTTATTGTCACGTCATCACAATTCCGAGCTGCAAGTTTTAATCATATTTTTTAAACTTATTTAATTTAAAATATATGCTCTTCGCCTTCAAATTAGTAGTGCGTTTCCCCCGTACATCATACTTCTCCTTTAGCAATGGAGTCGTGCTAGTCATCTATCTAACTACTTTCGGGAGAAAGTTTTGGTGATTTTCGGTTTGCATATAGTTAATCCGAACTTCTGACCCGAATCTTTCCAAATCTTACCTCAACTTTCGTCTATCTAACATTTTTCTCGAGATTAAGTAAGACAGACGGACAGACGGAAGACAGTGGGAATTTATAGGTTACAATTTTTCAATTTAAATGAATGTTAAATGATATAATCTCGCCAGTAGACAATTTAAGAATATAATAAATTTTTCAAAATTGCAAGTATAATTTGCTCATTTATTTTAAATAAAAACATTTGGATAAAAAATAAAAAAGCACAGGAGTTATTAAGCTTCAAAAGGAGTGAACAAAATAGTGCCCCCTACACACATCTATACATACAGAAATTGCCCCCATTTTTCTTTTATTTCTGGGCGTTTCAAGGTGTCCTAAGATCAAGAGTGTAAAAATCTATGGGAAGTCATTTTTTGACCGATTCCCTACTTTCCCTCTGTTATATATAACAGCCAGGAAAGTGATATATTTTAATTTCGAAAATAATCTCTCTCGACATACTCAAGTGGATGATATTGTCAAAATGAATTTATACACCGAAAATATATTAGCATATGTTAAAGTATGCAAATCAAAGTTTTTCAACACTGCATAACAACGAAGCGTACAATTTTTATAAGTTTCGTATTTTTTGACATCTTTTTTCCATCTGATTTTGGAATCATCTGAATCAGAATCTGAACATTTGTATTCATTTTTATAAACATTTCTTAGAGTTTCATTAAAAACAGCTCCTTTTTTGAAAAATCTAACAGTCTCTTTTGTAAAATTTCCTTTCTGAAATTAGTATTGGCGTATTTATTTTTCAAATTCGCTATATTTTCAGGTATATCAAATCAGACTTTATTACTACTGCAAAAATTTTTATGGAAAAATTTCGATAAAACCAAATAAATATTTAATAAAGTATGTGGACTTAAATTTTTATTTCTGAATGTTCGAATCCCCATTTCTATTGCAAATGCCACGAATAAATTAAGCATTTATCTGAGATATTTCTCAAATGATAAGTAGAGACGGAAAAAAATTAAAAAATAAGTGAAATGTCATCGAACTGATGTAAAAACAAGAAAAAAAAACTAGATTTAGAGTTTAAAAAGAGCCAAATTTAACTGAAGTTATGATAAAGAAAAGTTTACTTGAAAGGATATAAAACCAAATTTTACACATTTCCTTATAAGTTATGTACACTTTTAATAGAATATTTTAAAAAATATCTAAATACTTCTTTAGAAATTAAATTAAAAAGTAATAAGCATATAGCATGTTTTTTTTATATTAACAAACGAAAATGACAAAATGATTCGAAGCAGAAAATTTTAAAAAAAGATAGAGTTAAATAATAATAATAAGTTAAATAAGAACACAGTTCCACGATAATTAATAAATTCTCTTAAGTGATCAATATTTTTAAACTGGAATACGAATATGTCGAAACACTATCTCGTGTTCTCATTAATAATCAGGAATATTTAAACTTGAAAAAAAACCTAAGAGATATTTAATCACAGATATTTAGGTCAATGATAAAAAGTGGTGTAGCTATGGTACTTTTATAGGATATTAATTGAGTACTAAAGATGATATCGTTACGAACAAATTAATAATCGCGATTTTACAGTAATTGCACCGGAAATTTTATTTATTTACTTAATTTTTACATTTCAAGCTATGCTACTAGGCAAATGATCCGAACAAATAATCTGTAAATCCTCATTTCCCTTGTATATGTTCGAAAGATTTACCTTAACCAAATTTTGATCTCAGGAAGCAAAATTATAACAGCAACCAAGTATACACAAGGTGGAAGGTGGGGCGTTTCTTCAAAACCCAAGTCAATGGCTCTTTTTTTCAACGTTACAAACAAATGGGTAGTGCCTTATAATCCGTACTTATGTCAGAAATACCAAGCTCATTTCAATGTCGAAGCTACTCAACTGTCAAAGCAGTAAAATATTAACATAAGTACACCTGTAAAGATTACGATAGTACAAACATTAAGGCTATCAACATTGATTATGATGAGATAATAAGATACTTGAACATACGATATATCAGCTCAACTGAAGCTTGTTGGCGCTTGCTTTAATTTCCAATGCAAGCAAAGTCTCAGTGTCCACAAAATTACCATTCACTTGTCCAGTCACCAAATTATTTAAGAAAATATTATTTTTTTTCTTAACAATTGTGACGTATGATTTGTTTTCTTAGACCAAGGCAAAACCACTTCTCACGAAAACAGAAATAAAAAACCGATTGAAGTGGGCCAAAAGGTCCATTGTTGGACACAACAACAGTGGAAGTAGGTTGTTTTTAGTGATGAGGCAAAGTTTGAAGTTTGCATCGGAGGCAATAGAAAAAAATCATTAGCTAGCGAGAAGAGGCATTCCATCGTAACTGTCTACAGAGCACTGTAAAACTCCCAGCAAGCATTATGGTGTGAAGTTGCATGTCAGCCCAAGGTGTGGAAAATTTGCATTTCATCGTGAAATCAGTAAATGCATCAAAATACCAACAAATCCTTGGGAGAAACCTATTACCGTCATTACAAAATTACAACATCATAGATATTTTATTTTCCTGCAGGATGGTGCAAGTTTCCATACTGCTAAAACCACCAAGGCTTGGACCCAACATAATATTCGCATATTAAAATGGCCATCGATTAGTCCCTATAAAAAATATATGGGGTAAAATTTTAAAAAGCATTGAGAAAAAGTCCTTAAAGAAGTGCAGATGGTTTAAAGCAAAAAATCTAACAAATTTTGGATGAAATTATTCCAAATAAATGCCTGGCTCCTGTTGATATGATAAATGATCGTATGAACGCTGTTATACAAGACAAAAGTGAAATAACTAAATATTAATGTACTGACCAAGGAATTATTTGACGCACATGTTTGTATCAACTGCTCATAATTTTTTTGTGTGTGATCAATATGAAATTTTTTAATGTTAAATCTTCAGTTGTAATAAATATTTATTAATATAAAATAATTAAAAGTGTACAAAATTCTTCTGTTTGATATCATTGATAAGCTAGAGATTGATAAAAATAACACGTTGTCCAAGGTTTTTCGTTGGCATTGTACAAACTTACGATTTGTAACGGATGTCACGATATTTCGATTCAAAATTTTCTCTCGAAAGGAATTAAATAGATGACAGTACGATATACAGAGACGAGCCAATACTATTTTGAGGGGGACAGTATATATTTTAAATTAAAAAATTATTAAAAATATAATTAAAATTATTTAAGCTTTCTAATTTACAATTGACAATTTAATTAATAATTGAAAAAACAATACTTTATCAAACTGTATACGTTTAAAAATATTATTTTGACAATTTTTTTAGCAATTTACTTTCTAAATAAAATAGTTTACTGATTCGATCTTTTATTTATAAATATATTAATTAATCGTTTTTTGACGTAATTAAATCAAAAATATTTTGAAAAAACTTTGATTAAGTTGATACAGGAAGTTCACTAACCTATTTCTTTTTTTGTTCCAATTTTTCATTACATTAAGTGATTTAACAAGAAAGAAATTATATTTATTAATTCATTATTATAAGAAGGAATAAATTATCATCTTGTATTTGTTCATTTATTATTTTCTCTTAGAGGCTGTCAAATTTAAATTTTCCTAGTAACAATTAACAGCGATTGGTGATAATAGAAACATATAAATCCCTCTTACGACTTCGATCCAAACAAACAAAGTAAACGTATCAAAGAACATGAATCTTATTCCAGCACTATTAACATTTGCCTTTACTTTTTCTACAGTTGCTTGTTCTTATTCTACATCTATTAGACCTGCCGATCCTTACAGCACGCTTATCAAATCCAATGGGCGTTACTGTGGTTCGTATTTAATAAAATTTGTTTTTATAATATTTGTTTGGATTTTCCTTCATTTAATTAAACTTTAATAAAATATTGGCTAATTATTCTATTTCCTTGTTTTTTATAAAACAGCTCTAAGTGCCGAGAATAAAGCCCATTTTCGTTACTGCACAATTGAAAATAGAATTCCTCTCGTAAGAAAGCGTCAATTAAATTTATTTTTTTTAATAAACTAAAATTAATTAGTAATGATTTACTTTTATTTTACCGTTTAGGAATTGGATTTCTATAAAAACTGTGCTCAACAATTAAAATTTTTCCAAACATTTGACGAACTGGACAAATACATTTGCAAAATCAGACACACCTCTCCAACGGTAGTTGATTATTATTTTTTAATTATTATAGTTAATTATTAATGTTTCTATTACAAATTAATTTTATTTATATTCGCAGGAATACGGAAAATTTATCGAATGTTTCGGTTCGGCTAAAATTACTTTGAGTGAAGACAGTCCAAAGCATTATCCGACTGTTGACGTAAGTATTATTTGATAAAATTTATTGGGCTGCAATTTTCAAATTGTATACCTATAGATTTCCACTATCGTCCGTCTATCCGTTCGTCCTTTCTTAATCTCGTGAACGGAACTAGATGAAAATCGAGATATGAAAAGCTTAGGGGTCGAAGATACCGATTAACTGTTATATATACGAATTTTCCGATCTGGACCGGAAGTCACGTGAATTTTTAAAAATTAAAAACATGAGTAATTTTTAAATTAAAATATGATTGAAATTTCAGTTTGACATTGTGATAATGTCACAATAATATTATAATTTTATAAAACATTACTCCTGGCTTTAATTTATATATGGCAAATATTAATTAATTATTTTCGTATAGAACTCGTTACAATAGAAATTTTGTAAATTATCAATAATTTAAAACTAAGATATTCTGATAAATTTATATTTAGTATCATCCATAAATTATGCAGCTTATCGTAACCAATTCCTTAAATCGTCTAAGAATATAATCAAGTTTTTAAATTATCACCATTGAAACTATTCTTTAAGGAATAAGAAATTAAACAAACGAAAATTGATTTTATAGATTAAAGGATGTCTTTTTTAAAACCATTAAAAATAAAAATACATTTATTTCATTTGCGAAATTTCTTAAATCGAATATATTTGAATTAGAATAAATATAAAGAGATGATTGAAAAAGGACGATAAGATGATAACCGAAATCTTGTGATAAGTTATGTACAGTACTATGGCACTTGTGCCAGTTTGGACACACGTGTCTTAGGTTCTATGTCACGTGAATTCAAAGTGTGTCTGCTCCTATTTATGGTTCAGAAGATTTTTAAATCCAGATTACATCTCGATAGAAGTTTTACAACTTCCATTTTAAATCATCACAGATAGTTTACGTATACTTTAATTAAGTTCAAACTAATAGATAAAATTATTTCAAATTTTTTCAGTAATTCAGCTAAGAATATTGTCTGTACTTTAGGAAAAAACAAATACTTAGTTTCTATTTTTTCTCAAATTGTTACAACAGAAAATATTTCTAGCAGTCTACGGCGCTTTAGTGACATGGAAGAAGCATAATTAATACGTCGGAAGCATATCGTTCAGTTAATATTACGTAGCCTCTGCACGGAAAACGGATAATTACATAAGACATTGAAACAAAAGGCATCGAAAAATCGAAGGTCTATCTATACATATACTTATATATATATATATATTGCCCACAACAGTTATTTTCCAAAAAGCAAATAGCATATATAATACGGAATTGGATAGAAAATAGATTTTCAATAAGAAATACATTATATTTTATATAATTTTCCTTCAAAAAGCCTATGTAAGAAGTTTATTAATTTATATATATACTTATATCTATATTTTTTTTCCAGAAATGCATAAGAGAATCAGAAAATCGTGATCGTCATCTCTTCAATTTATTCTCTTCAATAATTCGTGGAAAACTTCATTAAATATTCATTTTAATAATTACTATTTACATTATAAAATTTTAATACAATTTTGTTAGATTAGTTTACATTTGTAATTCAGAATAAATTGTCAAATATTTTTAGTATTGTTTTATTATTTGATATATTAAGCATTTTGCTGCGATAAAGTATATGAAAACTTGAAATTACTTTGAAAATAATTTATCAATGTATTGTATTAGAACCTATAAATCTCTAAAAACATTCTAATTTCATAAGACAAAAGGAATTGCTTGTATTCTAAATTTAATGAGTACAATCAATAATTTCCACTTTTCGACGTTCAATTTTTAGTTTTAAAATGAAAGAATACATTTCGATATTAATTTTATTTATTTCACACTACAATATTTAAAGACATAGCAATAAATAATATATCAAATGGACTCGATTTTTAATAGTCGTTTCATTGTAATTTGGCTTGAAACAAGTTAAAACTGCTCTTCAAAAAACGAGTTATTTCGTACATCTTAAACACACACATAAACAAACATCATGCCCACATTTTTTTAAAAAATTAATATTAAATGAATTATTGCTGGATGCAGTGAGAAAGAAACTTTATACAAAATGAGAGCATTTAAAACACATAAAAACGAGTGTGCACACATCGTAGAAGTGTAACTGTAAAGCAGGTGTGTCAAACTCATTTAAACAACGGGCCATTAATGCGACTGGTAAGATTCACGCAGGCCACATCACATTTACAAATTTTCTTAAAATTGTAATTTGAAGTGACAATGCAGGAATATATAGGCTAATAGATAGGGCTATTAAAACACATTATGTAGTTCAGTGAATTCAACTCAACAATATATAATTGCTACAGTATTGCTTTTATTTAAACATTTATTTAATGTACATATTTATAAAACTAAAATTAATTGTTTTCACCGGAAACTTAGGGGCGTCCATAAATTACGTAAGGGCGATTTTGGCAATTCTAGACCCCCATCCACCCCTGTGTAAGAAACCGTAATATTTTCTTTGATCCCCCTCCCCTTCCCTTCCCTAACTTACATAATATTTACGCATAATTTTATAGAAAGATTTTAACAAAACTTAATTTTTTTTAATGAAACTCTAAAAACCTTAGATCCAAAATATATAATTGTTAATTAGTTAATTAATGTATAGTATTATTTATAAAAGACTGTGAACAAATTAAAAAATATAAAAATTTAATAAATTCAAATAAACAATTTATTTTAATTAATTAATTTATTTCAAATACTAACAATCTGTCTATTATCATCATTAATCAACATCATAATATTCATTTTTATATTAATTTTAATTTTCACAAAAGGACACAAAATACTTTGACAGATCGACTAGCTAGTGCACGTGTAAACAGAAACTTCATACGAAATAAAACAAGATAGAATAGAAACCACATTCCGTTGCCATATTGGTTACATCTTGGCTAAGGCCAAGAATATAAACTGCATGCTTATAAAATGTGCTAGGTGCACCTGGGGACTAAATCATAAAGCTTGTAAAACTCTATATAATAGGGCAATACAACCAATGCTACTTTACGCGGCATCAAACTGGGGTCATGTAACTAGTAAAAATTCAGTAGCAATTAAATTACTCTCTTTTCAAAGACAGTTTGCCATCAGAATTTCAAAGTGCTGCAGAACAGTTTCTACTAATGCCTCTCTGATTCTAGCAGAGCTCCTTCCTTTGCCACTATGTATTGTAGAAAAGGTTCTAAATTACTACATCAGAACTACAAACATCAAGGCTCAACAACCGTCTCTACTCCTATCTACGGCTGTTCAAATGCTACCATATTACAATTACCCTATCTCTGATCATCACCCTGTAAACAAGGTTATCTCCAGGGTACAATTGGTGTCATCTGCTTCCTCCACGGATAACCATGCAGACATTAATATCTACACAGATGGGTCCAAAAGCCCCTTCATGTCTGCTCAAGTATCTGTGTCTTCCTCCAAACTGACATATTTTGCCCAAAATATGTTAGAAGGTACAGATACCCCCACATATTAAGCCGAAGAAGATGCTGTCTACCAAGCTGTTCAGTGGACCACTTCACTACCAAACTAAACTCTGTCTATCAACATTTACAGTGATTCTTAGTCCGACCTAAAATCTCTATTAAATCCCAATTTCAATAGCAATAAAATCACATATATCCAGCACCATATTAAAAATCTTGTAAATAAGATAACTTTTACGTTTGTTCGTGACCATACTGGCATCCTAGGAAATGAAAAAGCCGACTTTGAGGCTAAGTCAGCTGCCAAAGACACTGACTCCCTCTCTCACGCAGCAGCCTTAAAAATTATATTCATGACAACGCTATGCAAAAGTGGAATCAACAATAGTTGAGCAGTAAAACTGATAGAATAACAAGACTTTATTTTCATAGTGTTGAATGCAGGTTCTCATCACCACTTAGAGATTTACCGTTTGCTACTGCTCAAGTACTTATTGAGCATGGTAATTTTCGAAGCTACCTGGCGATGTATAACCGGACATAAACTGCCTCTTGCGTTTGCTCTACAGAAAACCTAGACACCGTCGACCATATGATCTATCATTGTCCAATTTACGATCAACATAGACTTATTCTAAAATTAGAAATCTTTACGCTTGGTTTCAGGTAGCCATCTCCACTCGACAAGCTTGTTCAGAAGCCACTGTTTGATGCTTTTTACAATTATGTTCAAAAAATATGGAAGAAAAGACTATTCATAATTTCTAATTTCTAGTTTTACACTTTAGTTTTCACTAAAAACCGAATACTAATTTTAAGTTTACTTTATATCATGTATTTCGGTTTATGTATTTTTAGTGTTATACACCCACAGGAGTGGGGCACTTATTCTAATAAAAAAAACGAGAGAGAAACAACTACACGGCCTTTCTCCCATGTTAAAAAATGTGTAGAGAGTGAGTCTACTAGCGTTATTATTCTATCACGTCACACCTGATGGCGTTAGTACAACGAAGGTTCTTAATAGAAACCGCCAAATTAAAGCCAAATTCAAAACTCCTGCACTCAACGAGATCAAAAACTAAAAATAAGAATATTACGTAAGACAATATCTATTACCCTCCTACCCCTAAGTAAGAAATCGTAAGAAATCCTTGACCCCCACCCACCCCAAAATACCTTAATATAACTTCATATACATGGAACTGCCTAAGTATTGCAAACACAAGAATATCGTTATCTAAACTGAATTCATCGAACAACGTGTTCATCATATTAATAATCTTAATAAAAAATTTAGGATATGAACATTTACGAAAAAAATATATATGTATTTTACATATTAAAAAGTTCAAAACTACGAGTTGAAATTTATTTATCCTAAATCTCGATTATATATTTTAATGGCTTGTAGCACGAAAGAATGCATACATACACAAAAATCCTAAATTTTTTTTGCATATGTCGAAGTTTCAAGGTCCTCTGAGTTCAAAAATGTAAAAAAAAAAAAAAAAACTTTCACCAACAGCCAGAAAAGTTATAAGAAAGTGAACATTTTTTCAAGTACTTAATCCATCAAATGTAAAGAAAATATCGAATAAGTTCAAACAAGTATTAATTTAAATATAAATTTATTTAAATAATTGTTTTAAAATCTGTAATTAAATAACAATCATTAAAAGCGATTTAGAGTAGTGCTTCGAAGTGTTGTTGATGAGGATGAACTAATGCGATTGATTTCTGTGCACGTTTTTCTACTTGTTCGTAACATTTCTGAAAAAATAAATATATTAATTAGTATAAGAAATAATGTAAACTGCACAATTTAAGCTAAAATGCGTTCCGAGCTATTAATTAACATGACACTACTTCTCAATATGAAAAGTTTGCAATTAATATTTAAATTGAAACAGAATTTCAATACTAATTAACAATTAATTAATTACTAATTATGTTCTTGAAATTATAAGAATTCAAGTAAAATTGTTCTCTTTTTGGTGTGAAAGAGCAAATAATTTAAGTATGATTTATTGTGTTTGTTAGTATTTATTAGAAGAATATCTCTGGCTGAAAAATTCGAATGTTTGAAAACTCGATCGAGAACTCTAAATAGGCGTATTCTGAAGATGCTGAAAGTGACTACTTCCTCCTTAGAGTCGCAAATTTACTCGGCGGTACATGTTGTGACTGTACGCAGCGATATTTCTTTGATTCATTTAGTGGTGTTCTTCTTCGATGCCTCTAAATTACAGAGATTGTCTAGGGGCACCTTCCCCTTCTCCTTCAAGTCTTCCTCAAAAGTATGGCAGTAATAAATCGGGCGATCAAGAGGGCATTGGTTACGAGGAGGTCATTGATGACTTTCTCACCTGTTTCGCTACTCCATGCTGTCGAAACCAAAATAATCACTCGTTTGGTTCTAGGGTAGCTGCAAATTGTTAAATGATGTCTTCACACACGTGAATGGTGACACCACCATAAAAATGGTCAGACCATTCTTCTGGATTCGGTATTGCGCATCACACGCCCTCATTTTGTAATAGAAGAGGCTGTTCCAGGCATATATATATATATATATATATATATGCATATACATACATATAACCTGATGAGTGAAACTAACTTGTAAACCTGATCTGCGAAAAATGTCATATCAAGAACCGCCAAATTCTTTCGCGTAAACTACTGAAACCACTGACCATCTGAGATGTCAATAGCTCTTGCATGAAAAAACCCCTTGAATAAGATAAAACGTACGGCATAGACAATGAAAGAGTCAGGTGAAGTGTTGATGTATACAACATCTTCGCAACATAAATAAAGAACACGATTTAAATTTTCGACCGTTGAGTTCGATGATTTAAAAATCATCTTGTATTTTCGTAATTTATCAATTATGTTAAGTTATACGCATTTACATACAAATACATTTTAATAGCTTAAAATGTTTTAATATATATGTTGTTACAGAATAATTATCTATTTCATATATATGTAATGAAAATGTATCAAATAATACTTACGTCTAAAGTAGGATACAATTTCGGGTCATCAAAACTTAAAGCATATTTAGCGGTACCGTAACATTTAATAAATTGTGCATACTCCTATAAATATAAATATTATTAATTCCCGAAATTAACAGAGGTAAAATACAAGTTTAGAAATTTGAATAAATTACTTTTGGAGATGTATGTCTGATTTGGCAAATGTAATCATCCACCTCCCGGAATGTTTGAAAAAATTTCACTTGCTGAGCACAATTTTTGTAGATTTGCAACAACTAAATATAGAGTAGCAATAAAATTATTATTTGGAAATTATATTTTAAAAGGTTATATTCGTTCTTGGAGAACTTACAAGATCCTCTCTATTTTCAGTCAAGCAAAAATCAACTTTGGCTCTATCCTCTTCACTCAGAGCTATAATAATAATTACTATATAAATTACAATAATATGAAAATTGATTTAATATGTAACCTTTTCTATAGCTTAGCGAAATTTTGTTAAAATTAAAAAGAATATTGTTGAAAACGGGTAAAATATCGAAATTCTCCCAAAAGTTTAATAAAATTTTTTTCAAAACATACCACAGAATCGTCCGTTAGCCTGTATAAGGTCTTTATAAGGATCCGCAGGTCTGACATTCGAATCTTGCCAACAAATAATTGGAGAAAAAGCAAAGGCAAATACAAATAACTCCAACATAAGCTCCATATTTATTGACAGCTTCATTTTGTCTTTGACGATTTTACGTTGTCGGAGTATTTATTCTTATATATAGGTTTCAACACGTGGAAAATCACAGCATATTGTCTTATCTAACCAGGAAAATGAAAATTTTACACGTTAATGGGAAATATTTAGCTCTTAGATCAGGAAATTATGTTCATATATTTGATTAAATAAGATATCGACAAATTCTGAAATTATTTAATTTCAAGTTTATATATATATATATATATATGTTCTTGTAGACAAAGTCATTTCAATACTAAAATCGATCAATTGTTTAAAACGTTTTTTAAGTAAATTGTTTTGTTCAGCCGAATTTAGCGAAAGATTATTAATAAAAAATAGAAATAATTCAGTACTTATTCTCTCGTGCTACAAGCCATTTAAATATATAATCGAGATTTAGAGATAAGTAAATTTCAACTCGTAGTTTTGAACTTTTTAATATGTAAAATACATATATATTTTTTACGTAAATGTTCATATCCTAAATTTTTTTATTAAGATTATTAATATGATGAACACGTTTTTCTGATGAATTCAGTTTAGGTAACGATATTTTCGTGTTTGCAATACTTAGGCAGTTCCACGTATATGAAGTTATATTAAAAAGTTCAAAACTACGAGTTGAAATTTACTTATCTCTAAATCTCGATTATATATTTAAATGGCTTGTAGCACGAGAGAATAAGTACTGAATTATTTCTATTTTTTATTAATAATCTTTCGCTAAATTCGGCTGAACAAAACAATTTACTTAAAAAACGTTTTAAACAATTGATCGATTTTAGTATTGAAATGACTTTGTCTACAAGAACATATATATATATATATATATAAACTTGAAATTAAATAATTTCAGAATTTGTCGATATCTTATTTAATCAAATATATGAACATAATTTCCTGATCTAAGAGCTAAATATTTCCCATTAACGTGTAAAATTTTCATTTTCCTGGTTAGATAAGACAATATGCTGTGATTTTCCACGTGTTGAAACCTATATATAAGAATAAATACTCCGACAACGTAAAATCGTCAAAGACAAAATGAAGCTGTCAATAAATATGGAGCTTATGTTGGAGTTATTTGTATTTGCCTTTGCTTTTTCTCCAATTATTTGTTGGCAAGATTCGAATGTCAGACCTGCGGATCCTTATAAAGACCTTATACAGGCTAACGGACGATTCTGTGGTATGTTTTGAAAAAAATTTTATTAAACTTTTGGGAGAATTTCGATATTTTACCCGTTTTCAACAATATTCTTTTTAATTTTAACAAAATTTCGCTAAGCTATAGAAAAGGTTACATATTAAATCAATTTTCATATTATTGTAATTTATATAGTAATTATTATTATAGCTCTGAGTGAAGAGGATAGAGCCAAAGTTGATTTTTGCTTGACTGAAAATAGAGAGGATCTTGTAAGTTCTCCAAGAACGAATATAACCTTTTAAAATATAATTTCCAAATAATAATTTTATTGCTACTCTATATTTAGTTGTTGCAAATCTACAAAAATTGTGCTCAGCAAGTGAAATTTTTTCAAACATTCCGGGAGGTGGATGATTACATTTGCCAAATCAGACATACATCTCCAAAAGTAATTTATTCAAATTTCTAAACTTGTATTTTACCTCTGTTAATTTCGGGAATTAATAATATTTATATTTATAGGAGTATGCACAATTTATTAAATGTTACGGTACCGCTAAATATGCTTTAAGTTTTGATGACCCGAAATTGTATCCTACTTTAGACGTAAGTATTATTTGATACATTTTCATTACATATATATGAAATAGATAATTATTCTGTAACAACATATATATTAAAACATTTTAAGCTATTAAAATGTATTTGTATGTAAATGCGTATAACTTAACATAATTGATAAATTACGAAAATACAAGATGATTTTTAAATCATCGAACTCAACGGTCGAAAATTTAAATCGTGTTCTTTATTTATGTTGCGAAGATGTTGTATACATCAACACTTCACCTGACTCTTTCATTGTCTATGCCGTACGTTTTATCTTATTCAAGGGGTTTTTTCATGCAAGAGCTATTGACATCTCAGATGGTCAGTGGTTTCAGTAGTTTACGCGAAAGAATTTGGCGGTTCTTGATATGACATTTTTCGCAGATCAGGTTTACAAGTTAGTTTCACTCATCAGGTTATATGTATGTATATGCATATATATATATATATATATATATATGCCTGGAACAGCCTCTTCTATTACAAAATGAGGGCGTGTGATGCGCAATACCGAATCCAGAAGAATGGTCTGACCATTTTTATGGTGGTGTCACCATTCACGTGTGTGAAGACATCATTTAACAATTTGCAGCTACCCTAGAACCAAACGAGTGATTATTTTGGTTTCGACAGCATGGAGTAGCGAAACAGGTGAGAAAGTCATCAATGACCTCCTCGTAACCAATGCCCTCTTGATCGCCCGATTTATTACTGCCATACTTTTGAGGAAGACTTGAAGGAGAAGGGGAAGGTGCCCCTAGACAATCTCTGTAATTTAGAGGCATCGAAGAAGAACACCACTAAATGAATCAAAGAAATATCGCTGCGTACAGTCACAACATGTACCGCCGAGTAAATTTGCGACTCTAAGGAGGAAGTAGTCACTTTCAGCATCTTCAGAATACGCCTATTTAGAGTTCTCGATCGAGTTTTCAAACATTCGAATTTTTCAGCCAGAGATATTCTTCTAATAAATACTAACAAACACAATAAATCATACTTAAATTATTTGCTCTTTCACACCAAAAAGAGAACAATTTTACTTGAATTCTTATAATTTCAAGAACATAATTAGTAATTAATTAATTGTTAATTAGTATTGAAATTCTGTTTCAATTTAAATATTAATTGCAAACTTTTCATATTGAGAAGTAGTGTCATGTTAATTAATAGCTCGGAACGCATTTTAGCTTAAATTGTGCAGTTTACATTATTTCTTATACTAATTAATATATTTATTTTTTCAGAAATGTTACGAACAAGTAGAAAAACGTGCACAGAAATCAATCGCATTAGTTCATCCTCATCAACAACACTTCGAAGCACTACTCTAAATCGCTTTTAATGATTGTTATTTAATTACAGATTTTAAAACAATTATTTAAATAAATTTATATTTAAATTAATACTTGTTTGAACTTATTCGATATTTTCTTTACATTTGATGGATTAAGTACTTGAAAAAATGTTCACTTTCTTATAACTTTTCTGGCTGTTGGTGAAAGTTTTTTTTTTTTTTTTTACATTTTTGAACTCAGAGGACCTTGAAACTTCGACATATGCAAAAAAAATTTAGGATTTTTGTGTATGTATGCATTCTTTCGTGCTACAAGCCATTAA